>NW_027442116.1:0-208662 GCF_048569485.1 Anomaloglossus baeobatrachus | reverse complement strand
TTCCCTAATTTTTTATTATGTCCACATCCTGGTCCCCATCTTGGACATCATAACAAACGTGCACTTTTTTGTTTAATTTACACATTGGACCATAGGAAAAATGACACTACAGCTACAGAGGTGACCGTCTGATAGCCCAGCTCGACTATCCATCTCTACTGAAGACCCTTTCAGCTTTTTGAGAGTTGGGTGGAGGACATCATCTCTGAAAATAGGGTCCCACAGCTGCACCCCATCAGTGTGAGCAGGACTCTTAGGACTCTTAGAAGAGTCAATGCTCTGAGACCATTGGGGGCACTTAGCCCCCTCTCTTCATCACTGAGGATGATTTCATTTTTCAGGGATTAGAGAGGGTGGTCCTTGTGGTGGACTGCAGATATGGAGAGCTGTTATCATCGTATTAGATAGATAACAATGATTATGTGTATTGTAGAAATGTCTCCTATCATGTTCCCTAATTTTTTATTATGTCCACATCCTGGTCCCCATCTTGGACATCATAACAAACGTGCACTTTTTTGTTTAATTTACACATTGGACCATAGGAAAAATGACACTACAGCTACAGAGGTGACCGTCTGATAGCCCAGCTCGACTATCCATCTCTACTGAAGACCCTTTCAGCTTTTTGAGAGTTGGGTGGAGGACATCATCTCTGAAAATAGGGTCCCACAGCTGCACCCCATCAGTGTAAGCAGGACTCTTAGGACTCTTAGAAGAGTCAATGCTCTAAAACCATGGGGGCGCTTAGCCCCCTCTCTTCGTCCCTGAGGATGATTTCATTTTTCAGGGATTAGAGAGGGTGGTCCTTGTGGTGGACTGCAGGTATGGAGAGCTGTTGTCATCGTATTAGATAGATAAGAATGATTATATGTATTGTAGAAATGTCTCCTATCATGTTCCCTAATTTTTTATTATGTCCACATCCTGGTCCCCATCTTGGACATCATAACAAACGTGCACTTTTTTGTTTAATTTACACATTGGACCATAGGAAAAATGACACTACAGCTACAGAGGTGACCGTCTGATAGCCCAGCTCGACTATCCATCTCTACTGAAGACCCTTTCAGCTTTTTAAGAGTTGGGTGGAGGACATCATCTCTGAAAATAGGGTCCCACAGCTGCACCCCATCAGTGTGAGCAGGACTCTTAGGACTCTTAGAAGAGTCAATGCTCTGAGACCATTGGGGGCACTTAGCCCCCTCTCTTCGTCACTGAGGATGATTTCATTTTTCAGGGATTAGAGAGGGTGGTCCTTGTGGTGGACTGCAGGTATGGAGAGCTGTTATCATCGTATTAGATAGATAAGAATGATTATATGTATTGTAGAAATGTCTCCTATCATGTTCCCTAATTTTTTATTATGTCCACATCCTGGTCCCCATCTTGGACATCATAACAAACGTGCACTTTTTTGTTTAATTTACACATTGGACCATAGGAAAAATGACACTACAGCTACAGAGGTGACCGTCTGTTAGCCCAGCTCGACAATCCATCTCTACTGAAGACCCTTTCAGCTTTTTGAGAGTTGGGTGGAGGACATCATCTCTGAAAATAGGGTCCCACAGCTGCACCCCATCAGTGTGAGCAGGACTCTTAGGACTCTTAGAAGAGTCAATGCTCTGAGACCATGGGGGGCGCTTAGCCCCCTCTCTTCGTCACTGAGGATGATTTCATTTTTCAGGGATTAGAGAGGGTGGTCCTTGTGGTGGACTGCAGGTATGGAGAGCTGTTGTCATCGTATTAGATAGATAAGAATGATTATATGTATTGTAGAAATGTCTCCTATCATGTTCCCTAATTTTTTATTATGTCCACATCCTGGTCCCCATCTTGGACATCATAACAAACGTGCACTTTTTTGTTTAATTTACACATTGGACCAGAGGAAAAATGACACTACAGCTACAGAGGTGACCGTCTGATAGCCCAGCTCGACTATCCATCTCTACTGAAGACCCTTTCAGCTTTTTGAGAGTTGGGTGGAGGACATCATCTCTGAAAATAGGGTCCCACAGCTGCACCCCATGAGTGTGAGCAGGACTCTTAGGACTCTTAGAAGAGTTAATGCTCTGAGACCATGGGGGCGCTTAGCCCCCTCTCTTCGTCACTGAGGATGATTTCATTTTTCAGGGATTAGAGAGGGTGGTCCTTGTGGTGGACTGCAGGTATGGAGAGCTGTTGTCATCGTATTAGATAGATAAGAATGATTATATGTATTGTAGAAATGTCTCCTATCATGTTCCCTAATTTTTTATTATGTCCACATCCTGGTCCCCATCTTGGACATCATAACAAACGTGTACTTTTTTGTTTAATTTACACATTGGACCATAGGAAAAATGACACTACAGCTACAGAGGTGACCGTCTGATAGCCCAGCTCGACTATCCATCTCTACTGAAGACCCTTTCAGCTTTTTGAGAGTTGGGTGGAGGACATCATCTCTGAAAATAGGGTCCCACAGCTGCACCCCATCAGTGTGAGCAGGACTCTTAGGACTCTTAGAAGAGTCAATGCTCTGAGACCATTGGGGGCACTTAGCCCCCTCTCTTCATCACTGAGGATGATTTCATTTTTCAGGGATTAGAGAGGGTGGTCCTTGTGGTGGACTGCAGATATGGAGAGCTGTTATCATCGTATTAGATAGATAAGAATGATTATATGTATTGTAGAAATGTCTCCTATCATGTTCCCTAATTTTTTATTATGTCCACATCCTGGTCCCCATCTTGGACATCATAACAAACGTGCACTTTTTTGTTTAATTTACACATTGGACCATAGGAAAAATGACACTACAGCTACAGAGGTGACCGTCTGATAGCCCAGCTCGACTATCCATCTCTACTGAAGACCCTTTCAGCTTTTTGAGAGTTGGGTGGAGGACATCATCTCTGAAAATAGGGTCCCACAGCTGCACCCCATCAGTGTGAGCAGGACTCTTAGGACTCTTAGAAGAGTCAATGCTCAGAGACCATGGGGGGCGCTTAGCCCCCTCTCTTCGTCACTGAGGATGATTTCATTTTTCAGGGATTAGAGAGGTTGGTCCTTGTGGTGGACTGCAGGTATGGAGAGCTGTTGTCATCGTATTAGATAGATAAGAATGATTATATGTATTGTAGAAATGTCTCCTATCATGTTCCCTAATTTCTTATTATGTCCACATCCTGGTCCCCATCTTGGACATCATAACAAACGTGCACTTTTTCGTTTAATTTACACATTGGGCCATAGGAAAAATGACACTACAGCTACAGAGGTGACCGTCTGATAGCCCCATCAGTGTGAGCAGGACTCTTAGGACTCTTAGAAGAGTCAATGCTCTGAGACCATTGGGGGCACTTAGCCCCCTCTCTTCATCACTGAGGATGATTTCATTTTTCAGGGATTAGAGAGGGTGGTCCTTGTGGTGGACTGCAGATATGGAGAGCTGTTATCATCGTATTAGATAGATAAGAATGATTATATGTATTGTAGAAATGTCTCCTATCATGTTCCCTAATTTTTTATTATGTCCACATCCTGGTCCCCATCTTGGACATCATAACAAACGTGCACTTTTTCGTTTAATTTACACATTGGGCCATAGGAAAAATGACACTACAGCTACAGAGGTGACCGTCTGATAGCCCAGCTCGACTATCCATCTCTACTGAAGACCCTTTCAGCTTTTTGAGAGTTGGGTGGAGGACATCATCTCTGAAAATAGGGTCCCACAGCTGCACCCATCAGTGTGAGCAGGACTCTTAGGACTCTTAGAAGAGTTAATGCTCTGAGACCATGGGGGCGCTTAGCCCCCTCTCTTCGTCACTGAGGATGATTTCATTTTTCAGGGATTAGAGAGGGTGGTCCTTGTGGTGGACTGCAGGTATGGAGAGCTGTTGTCATCGTATTAGATAGATAAGAATGATTATATGTATTGTAGAAATGTCTCCTATCATGTTCCCTAATTTTTTATTATGTCCACATCCTGGTCCCCATCTTGGACATCATAACAAACGTGCACTTTTTTGTTTAATTTACACATTGGACCATAGGAAAAATGACACTACAGCTACTACAGAGGTGACCGTCTGATAGCCCAGCTCGACTATCCATCTCTACTGAAGACCCTTTCAGCTTTTTGAGAGTTGGGTAGAGGACATCATCTCTGAAAATAGGGTCCCACAGCTGCACCCCATCAGTGTGAGCAGGACTCTTAGGACTCTTAGAAGAGTCAATGCTCTGAGACCATGGGGGGCGCTTAGCCCCCTCTCTTCATCACTGAGGATGATTTCATTTTTCAGGGATTAGAGAGGGTGGTCCTTGTGGTGGACTGCCGGTATGGAGAGCTGTTGTCATCGTATTAAATAGATAAGAATGATTATATGTATTGTAGATATGTCTCCTATCATGTTCCCTAATTTTTTATTATGTCCACATCCTGGTCCCCATCTTGGACATCATAACAAACGTGCACTTTTTTGTTTAATTTACACATTGGACCATAGGAAAAATGACACTACAGCTACAGAGGTGACCGTCTGATAGCCCAGCTCGACTATCCATCTCTACTGAAGACCCTTTCAGCTTTTTGAGAGTTGGGTGGAGGACATCATCTCTTAAAATAGGGTCCCACAGCTGCACCCCATCAGTGTAAGCAGGACTCTTAGGACTCTTAGAAGAGTCAATGCTCTAAAACCATGGGGGGCGCTTAGCCCCCTCTCTTCATCACTGAGGATGATTTCATTTTTCAGGGATTAGAGAGGGTGGTCCTTGTGGTGGACTGCAGGTATGGAGAGCTGTTGTCATCGTATTAGATAGATAAGAATGATTATATGTATTGTAGAAATGTCTCCTATCATGTTCCCTAATTTTTTATTATGTCCACATCCTGGTCCCCATCTTGGACATCATAACAAACGTGCACTTTTTTGTTTAATTTACACATTGGACCATAGGAAAAATGACACTACAGCTACAGAGGTGACCGTCTGATAGCCCAGCTCGACTATCCATCTCTACTGAAGACCCTTTCAGCTTTTTGAGAGTTGGGTGGAGGACATCATCTCTGAAAATAGGGTCCCACAGCTGCACCCCATCAGTGTGAGCAGGACTCTTAGGACTCTTAGAAGAGTCAATGCTCTGAGACCATGGGGGGCGCTTAGCCCCCTCTCTTCGTCACTGAGGATGATTTCATTTTTCAGGGATTAGAGAGGGTGGTCCTTGTGGTGGACTGCAGGTATGGAGAGCTGTTGTCATCCTATTAAATAGATAAGAATGATTATATGTATTGTAGAAATGTCTCCTATCATGTTCCCTAATTTTTTATTATGTCCACATCCTGGTCCCCATCTTGGACATCATAACAAACGTGCACTTTTTTGTTTAATTTACACATTGGACCATAGGAAAAATGACACTACAGCTACAGAGGTGACCGTCTGATAGCCCAGCTCGACTATCCATCTCTACTGAAGACCCTTTCAGCTTTTTGAGAGTTGGGTGGAGAACATCATCTCTGAAAATAGGGTCCCACAGCTGCACCCCATCAGTGTGAGCAGGACTCTTAGGACTCTTAGAAGAGTCAATGCTCTGAGACCATGGGGGGCGCTTAGCCCCCTCTCCTCGTCACTGAGGATGATTTCACTTTTCAGGGAATAGAGAGGGTGGTCCTTGTGGTGGACTGCAGGTATGGAGAGCTGTTGTCATCGTATTAGATAGATAAGAATGATTATATGTATTGTAGAAATGTCTCCTATCATGTTCCCTATTTTTTTATTATGTCCACATCCTGGTCCCCATCTTGGAAATCATAACAAACGTGCACTTTTTTGTTTAATTTACAAATTGGACAATAGGAAAAATGACACTACAGCTACAGAGGTGACCGTCTGATAGCCCAGCTCGACTATCCATCTCTACTGAAGACCCTTTCAGCTTTTTGAGAGTTGGGTGGAGGACATCATCTCTGAAAATAGGGTCCCACAGCTTCACCACATCAGTGTGAGCAGGACTCTTAGGACTCTTAGAAGAGTCAATGCTCTGGTACCATGGGGGGCGCTTGGCCCCCTCTCTTCGTCACTGAGGATGATTTCATTTTTCAGGGATTAGAGAGGGTGGTCCTTGTGGTGGACTGCAGGTATGGAGAGCTGTTGTCATCGTATTAGATAGATAAGAATGATTATATGTATTGTAGAAATGTCTCCTATCATGTTCCCTAATTTTTTATTATGTCCACATCCTGGTCCCCATCTTGGACATCATAACAAACGTGCACTTTTTTGTTTAATTTACACATTGGACCATAGGAAAAATGACACTACAGCTACAGAGGTGACCGTCTGATAGCCCAGCTCGACTATCCATCTCTACTGAAGACCCTTTCAGCTTTTTGAGAGTTGGGTGGAGGACATCATCTCTGAAAATAGGGTCCCACAGCTGCACCCCATCAGTGTGAGCAGGACTCTTAGGACTCTTAGAAGAGTTAATGCTCTGAGACCATGGGGGCGCTTAGCCCCCTCTCTTCGTCACTGAGGATGATTTAATTTTTCAGGGATTAGAGAGGGTGGTCCTTGTGGTGGACTGCAGGTATGGAGAGCTGTTGTCATCGTATTAGATAGATAAGAATGATTATATGTATTGTAGAAATGTCTCCTATCATGTTCCCTAATTTTTTATTATGTCCACATCCTGGTTCCCATCTTGGACATCATAACAAACGTGCACTTTTTTGTTTAATTTACACATTGGACCATAGGAAAAATGACACTACAGCTACAGAGGTGACCGTCTGATAGCCCAGCTCGACTATCCATCTCTACTGAAGACCCTTTCAGCTTTTTGAGAGTTGGGTGGAGGACATCATCTCTGAAAATAGGGTCCCACAGCTGCACCCCATCAGTGTGAGCAAGACTCTTAGGACTCTTAGAAGAGTCAATGCTCTGAGACCATTGGGGGCACTTAGCCCCCTCTCTTCGTCACTGAGGATGATTTCATTTTTCAGGGATTAGAGAGGGTGGTCCTTGTGGTGGACTGCAGGTATGGAGAGCTGTTATCATCGTATTAGATAGATAAGAATGATTATATGTATTGTAGAAATGTCTCCTATCATGTTCCCTAATTTTTTATTATGTCCACATCCTGGTCCCCATCTTGGACATCATAACAAACGTGCACTTTTTTGTTTAATTTACACATTGGACCATAGGAAAAATGACACTACAGCTACAGAGGTGACCGTCTGATAGCCCAGCTCGACAATCCATCTCTACTGAAGACCCTTTCAGCTTTTTGAGAGTTGGGTGGAGGACATCATCTCTGAAAATAGGGTCCCACAGCTGCACCCCATCAGTGTGAGCAGGACTCTTAGGACTCTTAGAAGAGTCAATGCTCTGAGACCATGGGGGGCGCTTAGCCCCCTCTCTTCGTCACTGAGGATGATTTCATTTTTCAGGGATTAGAGAGGGTGGTCCTTGTGGTGGACTGCAGGTATGGAGAGCTGTTGTCATCGTATTAAATAGATAAGAATGATTATATGTATTGTAGAAATGTCTCCTATCATGTTCCCTAATTTTTTATTATGTCCACATCCTGGTCCCCATCTTGGACATCATAACAAACGTGCACTTTTTTGTTTAATTTACACATTGGACCATAGGAAAAATGACACTACAGCTACAGAGGTGACCGTCTGATAGCCCAGCTCGACTATCCATCTCTACTGAAGACCCTTTCAGCTTTTTGAGAGTTGGGTGGAGAACATCATCTCTGAAAATAGGGTCCCACAGCTGCACCCCATCAGTGTGAGCAGGACTCTTAGGACTCTTAGAAGAGTCAATGTTTTGAGACCATGGGGGGCGCTTAGCCCCCTCTCTTCGTCACTGAGGATGATTTCACTTTTCAGGGAATAGTGAGGGTGGTCCTTGTGGTGGACTGCAGTTATGGAGAGCTGTTGTCATCGTATTAGATAGATAAGAATGATTATATGTATTGTAGAAATGTCTCCTATCATGTTCCCTATTTTTTTATTATGTCCACATCCTGGTCCCCATCTTGGAAATCATAACAAACGTGCACTTTTTTGTTTAATTTACACATTGGACCATAGGAAAAATGACACTACAGCTACAGAGGTGACCGTCTGGTAGCCCAGCTCGACTATCCATCTCTACTGAAGACCCTTTCAGCTTTTTGAGAGTTGGGTGGAGGACATCATCTCTTAAAATAGGGTCCCACAGCTGCACCCCATCAGTGTAAGCAGGACTCTTAGGACTCTTAGAAGAGTCAATGCTCTAAAACCATGGGGGGCGCTTAGCCCCCTCTCTTCGTCCCTGAGGATGATTTCATTTTTCAGGGATTAGAGAGGGTGGTCCTTGTGGTGGACTGCAGGTATGGAGAGCTGTTGTCATCGTATTAGATAGATAAGAATGATTATATGTATTGTAGAAATGTCTCCTATCATGTTCCCTAATTTTTTATTATGTCCACATCCTGGTCCCCATCTTGGACATCATAACAAACGTGCACTTTTTTGTTTAATTTACACATTGGACCATAGGAAAAATGACACTACAGCTACAGAGGTGACCGTCTGATAGCCCAGCTCGACTATCCATCTCTACTGAAGACCCTTTCAGCTTTTTGAGAGTTGGGTGGAGGACATCATCTCTGAAAATAGGGTCCCACAGCTGCACCCCATCAGTGTGAGCAGGACTCTTAGGACTCTTAGAAGAGTCAATGCTCTAAAACCATGGGGGGCGCTTAGCCCCCTCTCTTCGTCCCTGAGGATGATTTCATTTTTCAGGGATTAGAGAGGGTGGTCCTTGTGGTGGACTGCAGGTATGGAGAGCTGTTGTCATCGTATTAGATAGATAAGAATGATTATATGTATTGTAGAAATGTCTCCTATCATGTTCCCTAATTTTTTATTATGTCCACATCCTGGTCCCCATCTTGGACATCATAACAAACGTGCACTTTTTTGTTTAATTTACACATTGGACCATAGGAAAAATGACACTACAGCTACAGAGGTGACCGTCTGATAGCCCAGCTCGACTATCCATCTCTACTGAAGACCGTTTCAGCTTTTTGAGAGTTGGGTGGAGGACATCATCTCTGAAAATAGGGTCCCACAGCTGCACCCCATCAGTGTGAGCAGGACTCTTAGGACTCTTAGAAGAGTCAATGCTCTGAGACCATTGGGGGCACTTAGCCCCCTCTCTTCATCACTGAGGATGATTTCATTTTTCAGGGATTAGAGAGGGTGGTCCTTGTGGTGGACTGCAGGTATGGAGAGCTGTTGTCATCGTATTAGATAGATAAGAATGATTATATGTATTGTAGAAATGTCTCCTATCATGTTCCCTAATTTTTTATTATGTCCACATCCTGGTCCCCATCTTGGACATCATAACAAACGTGCACTTTTTTGTTTAATTTACACATTGGACCATAGGGAAAATGAAACTACAGCTACAGAGGTGACCATCTGATAGCCCAGCTCGACTATCCATCTCTACTGAAGACCCTTCAGCTTTTTGAGAGTTGGGTGGAGGACATCATCTCTGAAAATAGGGTCCCACAGCTGCACCCCATCAGTGTGAGCAGGACTCTTAGGACTCTTAGACCCTTTCAGCTTTTTGAGAGTTGGGTGGAGGACATCATCTCTGAAAATAGGGTCCCACAGCTGCACCCCATCAGTGTGAGCAGGACTCTTAGGACTCTTAGAAGAGTCAATGCTCTGAGACCATTGGGGGCACTTAGCCCCCTCTCTTCATCACTGAGGATGATTTAATTTTTCAGGGATTAGAGAGGGTGGTCCTTGTGGTGGACTGCAGATATGGAGAGCTGTTATCATCGTATTAGATAGATAAGAATGATTATATGTATTGTAGAAATGTCTCCTCTCATGTTCCCTAATTTTTTATTATGTCCACATCCTGGTCCCCATCTTGGACATCATAACAAACGTGCACTTTTTTGTTTAATTTACACATTGGACCATAGGAAAAATGACACTACAGCTACAGAGGTGACCGTCTGATAGCCCAGCTCGACTATACATCTCTACTGAAGACCCTTTCAGCTTTTTGAGAGTTGGGTGGAGGACATCATCTCTGAAAATAGGGTCCCACAGCTGCACCCCATCAGTGTGAGCAGGACTCTTAGGACTCTTAGAAGAGTCAATGCTCTGAGACCATGGGGGGCGCTTAGCCCCCTCTCTTCGTCACTGAGGATGATTTCATTTTTCAGGGATTAGAGAGGGTGGTCCTTGTAGTGGACTGCAGGTATGGAGAGCTGTTGTCATCGTATTAAATAGATAAGAATGATTATATGTATTGTAGAAATGTCTCCTATCATGTTCCCTAATTTTTTATTATGTCCACATCCTGGTCCCCATCTTGGACATCATAACAAACGTGCACTTTTTTGTTTAATTTACACATTGGACCATAGGAAAAATGACACTACAGCTACAGAGGTGACCGTCTGATAGCCCAGCTCGACTATCCATCTCTACTGAAGACCCTTTCAGCTTTTTGAGAGTTGGGTGGAGAACATCATCTCTGAAAATAGGGTCCCACAGCTGCACCCCATCAGTGTGAGCAGGACTCTTAGGACTCTTAGAAGAGTCAATGCTCTGAGACCATGGGGGGCGCTTAGCCCCCTCTCCTCGTCACTGAGGATGATTTCACTTTTTAGGGAATAGAGAGGGTGGTCCTTGTGGTGGACTGCAGGTATGGAGAGCTGTTGTCATCGTATTAGATAGATAAGAATGATTATATGTATTGTAGAAATGTCTCCTATCATGTTCCCTATTTTTTTATTATGTCCACATCCTGGTCCCCATCTTGGAAATCATAACAAACGTGCACTTTTTTGTTTAATTTACAAATTGGACCATAGGAAAAATGACACTACAGCTACAGAGGTGACCGTCTGATAGCCCAGCTCGACTATCCATCTCTACTGAAGAACCTTTCAGCTTTTTGAGAGTTGGGTGGAGGACATCATCTCTGAAAATAGGGTCCCACAGCTGCACCCCATCAGAGTGAGCAGGAATCTTAGGACTCTTAGAAGAGTCAATGCTCTGAGACCATGGGGGGCGCTTAGCCCCCTCTCTTCGTCACTGAGGATGATTTCATTTTTCAGGGATTAGAGAGAGTGGTCCTTGTGGTGGACTGCAGGTATGGAGAGCTGTTGTGATCGTATTAGATAGATAAGAATGATTATATGTATTGTAGAAATGTCTTCAGTAGAGATGGATAGTCGAGCTGGGCTATCAGACGGTCACCTCTGTAGCTGTAGTGTCATTTTTCCTATGGTTCAATGTGTAAATTAAACAAAAAAGTGCACGTTTGTTATGATGTCCAAGATGGGGACCAGGATGTGGACATAATAAAAAATTAGGGAACATGATAGGAGACATTTCTACAATACATATAATCATTCTTATCTATCTAATACGATGACAACAGCTCTCCATACCTGCAGTCCACCACAAGGACCACCCTCTCTAATCCCTGAAAAATGAAATCATCCTCAGTGACGAAGAGAGGGGGCTAAGCGCCCCCATGGTCTCAGAGCATTAACTCTTCTAAGAGTCCTAAGGGCATTTCGCGCATAAATGAAATGATCACATTTTTCTCCAAAACTATAACAGATGCAAGCTTGTCCTGTTTGGTGGAGATAATATTTAATAAAATAAGTAGAAACCTACTAAAAGTTTTGTTTGTTTATATTGCAATCCTGAGATAATCGTCTCCATGCTCCAAATCCATTTTAAAGCCATTTCAAAGGCATTTCACGCATAAATGAAATGATCACATTTTTCTCCAAAACTATAACACATGCAAGCTTGTCCTGTTTGGTGGAGATGATATTTAATAAAATAAGTAGAAATCCACTAAAAGTTTTGTTTGGTTATCTTGCAATCCCAAGATAATCGTCTCCATGCTCCAAATCCATTTTAAAGCCATTTTTAAGGCATTTCGCGCATAAATGAAATGATCACATTTTTCTCCAAAACTATAACAGATGCAAGCTTGTCCTGTTTGGTGGAGATAATATTTAATAAAATAAGTAGAAATCTACTAAAAGTTTTGTTTGTTTATATTGCCATCCTGAGATAATCGTCTCCATGCTCCAAATCCATTTTAAAGCCATTTCAAAGGCATTTTGCGCATAAATGAAATGATCACATTTTTCTCCAAAACTATAACACATGCAAGCTTGTCCTGTTTGGTGGAGATGATATTTGGTAAAATAAGTAGAAATCCACTAAAAGTTTTGTTTGGTTATCTTGCAATCCCGAGATAATCGTCTCCATGCTCCAAATCTATTTTAAAGCCATTTCAAAGGCATTGTGCGCATAAATGAAATGATCACATTTTTCTCCAAAACTATAACAGATGCCAGCTTGTCCTGTTTGGTGGGGATAATATTTAATAAAATAAGTAGAAATCCACTAAAAGTTTTGTTTGGTTATCTTGCAATCCCGAGATAATCGTCTCCATGCTCCAAATCCATTTTAAAGCCATTTTTAAGGCATTTCGCGCATAAATGAAATGATCACATTTTTCTCCAAAACTATAACAGATGGAAGCTCGTCCTGTTTGGAGGGGATAATATTTAATAAAATAAGTAGAAATCCACTAAAAGTTTTGTTTGGTTATATTGCAATCCCGAGATAATCGTCTCCATGCTTCAAATCCATTTAAAAGCCATTTTGAAGGCATTTCACGCATAAATGAAATGATCACATTTTTCTTCAAAACTAAAACAGATGCAAGCTTGTCCTGTTTGGTAGAGATGATATTTAATAAAATATGTAGAAATCCACTAAAAGTTTTGTTTGGTTATCTTGCAATCCCGAGATAATCGTCTCCATGCTTCAAAACTATTTTAAAGCCATTTTTAAGGCATTTCGCGCATACATGAAATGATCACATTTTTCTCCAAAACTATAACAGATGCAAGCTTGTCCTGTTTGGTGGAGATAATATTTAATAAAATAAGTAGAAACCTACTAAAAGTTTCGTTTGTTTATATTGCAATCCTGAGATAATCGTCTCCATGCTCCAAATCCATTTTAAAGCCATTTCAAAGGCATTTCGCGCATAAATGAAATGATCACATTTTTCTCCAAAACTATAACAGATGCAAGCTTCTCCTGTTTGGTGGAGATGATATTTAATAAAATAAGTAGAAATCCACTAACAGATTTGTTTGGTTATCTTGCAATCCCGAGATAGTCGTCTCCATGCTCCAAATCCATTTTAAAGCCATCTTTAAGGCAATTCGCGCATAAATGAAATGATCACATTTTTCTCCAAAACTATAACAGATGCAAGCTTGTCCTGTTTGGTGGAGATGATATTTCATAAAATAAGTAGAAATCCACTAAAAGTTTTGTTTGGTTATCTTGCAATCCCGAGATATCGTCTCCATGCTCCAAACCCTTTTTAAAGCCATTTTTAAGGCATTTCGCGCATAAATGAAATGATCACATTTTTCTACAAAACTATAACAGATGCAAGCTTGTCCTGTTTGGTGGGGATAATATTTAATAAAATAAGTAGAAATCCACTAAAAGTTTTGTTTGGTTATCTTGCAATCCCAAGATAATCGTCTCCATGCTCCAAATCCATTTTAAAGCCATTTTTAAGGCATTTCGCGCATAAATGAAATGATCACATTTTTCTCCAAAACTATAACAGATGCAAGCTTGTCCTGTTTGGTGGAGATAATATTTAATAAAATAAGTAGAAATCTACTAAAAGTTTCATTTGTTTATATTGCCATCCTGAGATAATCGTCTCCTTGCTCCAAATCCATTTTAAAGCCATTTCAAAGGCATTTTGCGCATAAATGAAATGATCACATTTTTCTCCAAAACTATAACACATGCAAGCTTGTCCTGTTTGGTGGAGATGATATTTGGTAAAATAAGTAGAAATCCACTAAAAGTTTTGTTTGGTTATCTTGCAATCCCGAGATAATCGTCTCCATGCTCCAAATCTATTTTAAAGCCATTTCAAAGGCATTGTGCGCATAAATGAAATGATCACATTTTTCTCCAAAACTATAACAGATGCAAGCTTGTCCTGTTTGGAGGGGATGATATTTAATAAAATAATTAGAAATCCACTAAAAGTTTTGTTTGGTTATCTTGCAATCCCGAGATAATCGTCTCCATGCTTCAAAACCATTTTAAAGCCATTTTTAAGGCATTTCGCGCATAAATGAAATGATCACATTTTTCTCCAAAACTTTAACAGATGCAAGCTTGTCCTGTTTGGTGGAGATAATATTTAATAAAATAAGTAGAAACCTACTAAAAGTTTCGTTTGTTTATATTGCAATCCTGAGATAATCGTCTCCATGCTCCAAATCCATTTTAAAGCCATTTCAAAGGCATTTCGCGCATAAATGAAATGATCACATTTTTCTCCAAAACTATAACACATGCAAGCTTGTCCTGTTTGGTGGAGATGATATTTAATAAAATAAGTAGAAATCCATTAAAAGTTTTATTTGGTTATCTTGCAATCCCAAGATAATCGTTTCCATGCTCCAAATCCATTTTAAAGCCATTTTTAAGGCATTTCGCGCATAAATGAAATGATCACATTTTTCTCCAAAACTATAACAGATGCAAGCTTGTCCTGTTTGGAGGGGATGATATTTAATAAAATAATTAGAAATCCACTAAAAGTTGTGTTTGGTTATCTTGCAATCCCGAGATAATCGTCTCCATGCTTCAAAACCATTTTAAAGCCATTTTAAGGCATTTCGCGCATAAATGAAATGATCACATTTTTCTCCAAAACTATAACAGATGCAAGCTTGTCCTGTTTGGTGGAGATGATATTTAAAAAAAATAAGTAGAAATCCACTAAAAGTTTTGTTTGGTTATCTTGCAATCCCGAGATAATCGTCTCCGTGCTCCAAACCCTTTTTAAAGCCATTTTTAAGGCATTTCGCGCATAAATGAAATGATCACATTTTTTTCCAAAACTATAACAGATGCAAGCTTGTCCTGTTTGGTGGGGATAATATTTAATAAAATAAGTAGAAATCCACTAAAAGTTTTGTTTGGCGCCCCCCATGGTTTTAGAGCATTGACTCTTCTAAGAGTCCTAAGAGTCCTGCTTACACTGATGGGGTGCAGCTGTGGGACCCTATTTTAAGAGATGATGTCCTCCACCCAACTCTCAAAAAGCTGAAAGGGTCTTCAGTAGAGATGGATAGTCGAGCTGGGCTATCAGACGGTCACCTCTGTAGCTGTAGTGTCATTTTTCCTATGGTCCAATGTGTAAATTAAACAAAAAAGTGCACGTTTGTTATGATGTCCAAGATGGGGACCAGGATGTGGACATAATAAAAAATTAGGGAACATGATAGGAGACATTTCTACAATACATATAATCATTCTTATCTATCTAATACGATCACAACAGCTCTCCATTCCTGCAGTCCACCACAAGGACCACTCTCTCTAATCCCTGAAAAATGAAATCATCCTCAGTGACGAAGAGAGGGGGCTAAGCGCCCCCCATGGTCTCAGAGCATTGACTCTTCTAAGAGTCCTAAGAGTCCTGCTCACACTGATGGGGTGCAGCTGTGGGACCCTATTTTCAGAGATGATGTCCTCCACCCAACTCTGAAAAAGCTGAAAGGGTCTTCAGTAGAGATGGATAGTCGAGCTGGGCTATCAGACGGTCACCTCTGTAGCTGTAGTGTCATTTTTCCTATGGTCCAATGTGTAAATTAAACAAAAAAGTGCACGTTTGTTATGATTTCCAAGATGGGGACCAGGATGTGGACATAATAAAAAAATAGGGAACATGATAGGAGACATTTCTACAATACATATAATTATTCTTATCTATCTAATACGATGACAACAGCTCTCCATACCTGCAGTCCACCACAAGGACCACCCTCTCTAATCCCTGAAAAATGAAATCATCCTCAGTGACGAAGAGAGGGGGCTAAGCGCACCCCATGGTCTCAAAACATTGACTCTTCTAAGAGTCCTAAGAGTCCTGCTCACACTGATGGGGTGCAGCTGTGGGACCCTATTTTCAGAGATGATGTCCTCCACCCAACTCTCAAAAAGCTGAAAGGGTCTTCAGTAGAGATGGATAGTCGAGCTGGGCTATCAGACGGTCACCTCTGTAGCTGTAGTGTCATTTTTCCTATGGTCCAATGTGTAAATTAAACAAAAAAGTGCACGTTTGTTATGATTTCCAAGATGGGGACCAGGATGTGGACATAATAAAAAAATATGGAACATGATAGGAGACATTTCTACAATACATATAATCATTCTTATCTATCTAATACGATGACAACAGCTCTCCATACCTGCAGTCCACCACAAGGACCACCCTCTCTATTCCCTGAAAAGTGAAATCATCCTCAGTGACGAAGAGAGGGGGCTAAGCGCCCCCCATGGTCTCAGAGCATTGACTCTTCTAAGAGTCCTAAGAGTCCTGCTCACACTGATGGGGTGCAGCTGTGGGACCCTATTTTCAGAGATGATGTTCTCCACCAAACTCTCAAAAAGCTGAAAGGGTCTTCAGTAGAGATGGATAGTCGAGCTGGGCTATCAGACGGTCACCTCTGTACCTGTAGTGTCATTTTTCCTATGGTCCAATGTGTAAATTAAGCAAAAAAGTGCACGTTTGTTATGATGTCCAAGATGGGGACCAGGATGTGGACATAATAAAAAATTAGGGAACATGATAGGAGACATTTCTACAATACATATAATCATTCTTATCTATTTAAAATGATGACAACAGCTCTCCATACCTGCAGTCCACCACAAGGACCACCCTCTCTAATCCCTGAAAAATGAAATCATCCTCAGTGACGAAGAGAGGGGGCTAAGCGCACCCCATGGTCTCAAAACATTGACTCTTCTAAGAGTCCTAAGAGTCCTGCTCACACTGATGGGGTGCAGCTGTGGGACCCTATTTTCAGAGATGATGTTCTCCACCAAACTCTCAAAAAGCTGAAAGGGTCTTCAGTAGAGATGGATAGTCGAGCTGGGCTATCAGACGGTCACCTCTGTACCTGTAGTGTCATTTTTCCTATGGTCCAATGTGTAAATTAAACAAAAAAGTGCACGTTTGTTATGATGTCCAAGATGGGGACCAGGATGTGGACATAATAAAAAATTAGGGAACATGATAGGAGACATTTCTACAATACATATAATCATTCTTATCTATTTAATACGATGACAACAGCTCTCCATACCTGCAGTCCACCACAAGGACCACCCTCTCTAATCCCTGAAAAATGAAATCATCCTTAGTGACGAAGAGAGGTGGCTAAACGCCCCCCATGGTCTCAGAGCATTGACTCTTCTAAGAGTCCTAAAAGTCCTGCTCACACTGATGGGGTGCAGCTGTGGGACCCTATTTTCAGAGATGATGTCCTCCACCCAACTCTCAAAAAGCTGAAAGGGTCTTCAGTAGAGATGGATTGTCGAGCTGGGCTATCAGACGGTCACCTCTGTAGCTGTAGTGTCATTTTTCCTATGGTCCAATGTGTAAATTAAACAAAAAAGTGCACGTTTGTTATGATGTCCAAGATGGGGACCAGGATGTGGACATAATAAAATATTAGGGAACATGATAGGAGACATTTCTACAATACATATAATCATTCTTATCTATCTAATACGATAACAGCTCTCCATACCTGCAGTCCACCACAAGGACCACCCTCTCTAATCCCTGAAAAATGAAATCATCCTCAGTGACGAAGAGAGGGGGCTAAGTGCCCCCAATGGTCTCAGAGCATTGACTCTTCTAAGAGTCCTAAGAGTCCTGCTCACACTGATGGGGTGCAGCTGTGGGACCCTATTTTCAGAGATGATGTCCTCCACCCAACTCTCAAAAAGCTGAAAGGGTCTTCAGTAGAGATGGATAGTCGAGCTGGGCTATCAGACGGTCACCTCTGTAGCTGTAGTGTCATTTTTCCTATGGTCCAATGTGTAAATTAAACAAAAAAGTGCACGTTTGTTATGATGTCCAAGATGGGGACCAGGATGTGGACATAATAAAAAATTAGGGAACATGATAGGAGACATTTCTACAATACATATAATCATTCTTATCTATCTAATACGATGACAACAGCTCTCCATACCTGCAGTCCACCACAAGGACCACCCTCTCTAATCCCTGAAAAATGAAATCATCCTCAGTGACGAAGAGAGGGGGCTAAGCGCCCCCATGGTCTCAGAGCATTAACTCTTCTAAGAGTCCTAAGAGTCCTGCTCACACTGATGGGGTGCAGCTGTGGGACCCTATTTTCAGAGATGATGTCCTCCACCCAACTCTCAAAAAGCTGAAAGGGTCTTCAGTAGAGATGGATAGTCGAGCTGGGCTATCAGACGGTCACCTCTGTAGCTGTAGTGTCATTTTTCCTATGGTCCAATGTGTAAATTAAACAAAAAAGTGCACGTTTGTTATGATGTCCAAGATGGGGACCAGGATGTGGACATAATAAAAAATTAGGGAACATGATAGGAGACATTTCTACAATACATATAATCATTCTTATCTATCTAATACGATGACAACAGCTCTCCATACCTGCAGTCCACCACAAGGACCACCCTCTCTAATCCCTGAAAAATGAAATCATCCTCAGTGACGAAGAGAGGGGGCCAAGCGCCCCCCATGGTACCAGAGCATTGACTCTTCTAAGAGTCCTAAGAGTCCTGCTCACACTGATGGGGTGAAGCTGTGGGACCCTATTTTCAGAGATGATGTCCTCCACCCGACTCTCAAAAAGCTGAAAGGGTCTTCAGTAGAGATGGATAGTCGAGCTGGGCTATCAGACGGTCACCTATGTAGCTGTAGTGTCATTTTTCCTATGGTCCAATGTGTAAATTAAACAAAAAAGTGCACGTTTGTTATGATGTCCAAGATGGGGACCAGGATGTGGACATAATAAGAAATTAGGGAACATGATAGGAGACATTTCTACAATACATATAATCATTCTTATCTATCTAATACGATGACAACAGCTCTCCATACCTGCAGTCCACCACAAGGACCACCCTCTCTAATCCCTGAAAAATGAAATCATCCTCAGTGACGAAGAGAGGGGGCTAAGTGCCCCCAATGGTCTCAGAGCATTGACTCTTCTAAGAGTCCTAAGAGTCCTGCTCACACTGATGGGGTGCAGCTGTGGGACCCTATTTTCAGAGATGATGTCCTCCACCCAACTCTCAAAAAGCTGAAAGGGTCTTCAGTAGAGATGGATAGTCGAGCTGGGCTATCAGACGGTCACCTCTGTAGCTGTAGTGTCATTTTTCCTATGGTCCAATGTGTAAATTAAACAAAAAAGTGCACGTTTGTTATGATGTCCAAGATGGGGACCAGGATGTGGACATAATAAAAAATTAGGGAACATGATAGGAGACATTTCTACAATACATATAATCATTCTTATCTATCTAATACGATGACAACAGCTCTCCATACCTGCAGTCCACCACAAGGACCACCCTCTCTAATCCCTGAAAAATGAAATCATCCTCAGTGACGAAGAGAGGGGGCTAAGCGCCCCCATGGTCTCAGAGCATTAACTCTTCTAAGAGTCCTAAGAGTCCTGCTCACACTGATGGGGTGCAGCTGTGGGACCCTATTTTCAGAGATGATGTCCTCCACCCAACTCTCAAAAAGCTGAAAGGGTCTTCAGTAGAGATGGATAGTCGAGCTAGGCTATCAGACGGTCACCTCTGTAGCTGTAGTGTCATTTTTCCTATGGTCCAATGTGTAAATTAAACAAAAAAGTGCACGTTTGTTATGATGTCCAAGATGGGGACCAGGATGTGGACATAATAAAAAATTAGGGAACATGATAGGAGACATTTCTACAATACATATAATCATTCTTATCTATCTAATACGATGACAACAGCTCTCCATACCTGCAGTCCACCACAAGGACCACCCTCTCTAATCACTGAAAAATGAAATCATCCTCAGTGACGAAGAGAGGGGGCCAAGCGCCCCCCATGGTACCAGAGCATTGACTCTTCTAAGAGTCCTAAGAGTCCTGCTCACACTGATGGGGTGAAGCTGTGGGACCCTATTTTCAGAGATGATGTCCTCCACCCGACTCTCAAAAAGCTGAAAGGGTCTTCAGTAGAGATGGATAGTCGAGCTGGGCTATCAGACGGTCACCTCTTAAGCTGTAGTGTCATTTTTCCTATGGTCCAATGTGTAAATTAAACAAAAAAGTGCACGTTTGTTATGATGTCCAAGATGGGGACCAGGATGTGGACATAATAAGAAATTAGGGAACATGATAGGAGACATTTCTACAATACATATAATCATTCTTATCTATCTAATACGATGACAACAGCTCTCCATACCTGCAGTCCACCACAAGGACCACCCTCTCTAATCCCTGAAAAATGAAATCATCCTCAGTGACGAAGAGAGGGGGCTAAGTGCCCCCAATGGTCTCAGAGCATTGACTCTTCTAAGAGTCCTAAGAGTCCTGCTCACACTGATGGGGTGAAGCTGTGGGACCCTATTTTCAGAGATGATGTCCTCCACCCAACTCTCAAAAAGCTGAAAGGGTCTTCAGTAGAGATGGATAGTCGAGCTGGGCTATCAGACGGTCACCTCTGTAGCTGTAGTGTCATTTTTCCTATGGTCCAATGTGTAAATTAAACAAAAAAGTGCACGTTTGTTATGATGTCCAAGATGGGGACCAGGATGTGGACACAATAAGAAATTAGGGAACATGATAGGAGACATTTCTACAATACATATAATCATTCTTATCTATCTAATACGATCACAACAGCTCTCCATACCTGCAGTCCACCACAAGGACCACTCTCTCTAATCCCTGAAAAATTAAATCATCCTCAGTGACGAAGAGAGGGGGCTAAGCGCCCCCCATGGTCTCAGAGCATTGACTCTTCTAAGAGTCCTAAGATTCCTGCTCACACTGATGGGGTGCAGCTGTGGGACCCTATTTTCAGAGATGATGTCCTCCACCCAACTCTCAAAAAGCTGAAAGGGTCTTCAGTAGAGATGGATAGTCGAGCTGGGCTATCAGACGGTCACCTCTGTAGCTGTAGTGTCATTTTTCCTATGGTCCAATGTGTAAATTAAACAAAAAAGTGCACGTTTGTTATGATTTCCAAGATGGGGACCAGGATGTGGACATAATAAAAAATTAGGGAACATGATAGGAGACATTTCTACAATACATATAATCATTCTTTTCTATCTAATACGATGACAACAGCTCTCCATACCTGCAGTCCACCACAAGGACCACCCTCTCTATTACCTGAAAAGTGAAATCATCCTCAGTGACGAAGAGAGGGGGCTAAGCGCCCCCCATGGTCTCAGAGCATTGACTCTTCTAAGAGTCCTAAGAGTCCTGCTCACACTGATGGGGTGCAGCTGTGGGACCCTATTTTCAGAGATGATGTTCTCTACCCAACTCTCAAAAAGCTGAAAGGGTCTTCAGTAGAGATGGATAGTCGAGCTGGGCTATCAGACGGTCACCTCTGTAGCTGTAGTGTCATTTTTCCTATGGTCCAATGTGTAAATTAAACAAAAAAGTGCACGTTTGTTATGATGTCCAAGATGGGGACCAGGATGTGGACATAATAAAAAATTAGGGAACATGATAGGAGACATTTCTACAATACATATAATCATTCTTATCTATTTAATACGATGACAACAGCTCTCCATACCTGCAGTCCACCACAAGGACCACCCTCTCTAATCCCTGAAAAATGAAATCATCCTCAGTGACGAAGAGTGGGGGCTAAGCGCCCCCCATGGTCTCAGAGCATTGACTCTTCTAAGAGTCCTAAGAGTCCTGCTCACACTGATGGGGTGCAGCTGTGGGACCCTATTTTCAGAGATGATGTCCTCCACCCAACTCTCAAAAAGCTGAAAGGGTCTTCAGTAGAGATGGATAGTCGAGCTGGGCTATCAGACGGTCACCTCTGTAGCTGTAGTGTCATTTTTCCTATGGTCCAATGTGTAAATTAAACAAAAAAGTGCACGTTTGTTATGATGTCCAAGATGGGGACCAGGATGTGGACATAATAAAAAATTAGGGAACATGATAGGAGACATTTCTACAATACATATAATCATTCTTATCTATCTAATACGATGACAACAGCTCTCCATACCTGCAGTCCACCACAAGGACCACCCTCTCTAATCCCTGAAAAATGAAATCATCCTCAGTGACGAAGAGAGGGGGCTAAGCGCCCCCATGGTCTCAGAGCATTAACTCTTCTAAGAGTCCTAAGAGTCCTGCTCACACTGATGGGTTGCAGCTGTGGGACCCTATTTTCAGAGATGATGTCCTCCACCCAACTCTCAAAAAGCTGAAAGGGTCTTCAGTAGAGATGGATAGTCGAGCTGGGCTATCAGACGGTCACCTCTGTAGCTGTAGTGTCATTTTTCCTATGGTCCAATGTGTAAATTAAACAAAAAAGTGCGCGTTTGTTATGATGTCCAAGATGGGGACCAGGATGTGGACATAATAAAAAATTAGGGAACATGAAAGGAGACATTTCTACAATACATATAATCATTCTTATCTATCTAATATGATGATAACAGCTCTCCATATCTGCAGTCCACCACAAGGACCACCCTCTCTAATCCCTGAAAAATGAAATCATCCTCAGTGATGAAGAGAGGGGGCTAAGTGCCCCCAATGGTCTCAGAGCATTGACTCTTCTAAGAGTCCTAAGAGTCCTGCTCACACTGATGGGGTGCAGCTGTGGGACCCTATTTTCAGAGATGATGTCCTCCACCCAACTCTCAAAAAGCTGAAAGGGTCTTCAGTAGAGATGGATAGTCGAGCTGGGCTATCAGACGGTCACCTCTGTAGCTGTAGTGTCATTTTTCCTATGGTCCAATGTGTAAATTAAACAAAAAAGTGCACGTTTGTTATGATGTTCAAGATGGGGACCAGGATGTGGACATAATAAAAAATTAGGGAACATGATAGGAGACATTTCTACAATACATATAATCATTCTTATCTATCTAATACGATCACAACAGCTCTCCATACCTGCAGTCCACCACAAGGACCACTCTCTCTAATCCCTGAAAAATGAAATCATCCTCAGTGACGAAGAGAGGGGGCTAAGCGCCCCCCATGGTCTCAGAGCATTGACTCTTCTAAGAGTCCTAAGATTCCTGCTCACACTGATGGGGTGCAGCTGTGGGACCCTATTTTCAGAGATGATGTCCTCCACCCAACTCTCAAAAAGCTGAAAGGGTCTTCAGTAGAGATGGATAGTCGAGCTGGGCTATCAGACGGTCACCTCTGTAGCTGTAGTGTCATTTTTCCTATGGTCCAATGTGTAAATTAAACAAAAAAGTGCACGTTTGTTATGATTTCCAAGATGGGGACCAGGATGTGGACATAATAAAAAAATAGGGAACATGATAGGAGACATTTCTACAATACATATAATCATTCTTATCTATCTAATACGATGACAACAGCTCTCCATACCTGCAGTCCACCACAAGGACCACCCTCTCTATTCCCTGAAAAGTGAAATCATCCTCAGTGACGAAGAGAGGGGGCTAAGCGCCCCCCATGGTCTCAGAGCATTGACTCTTCTAAGAGTCCTAAGAGTCCTGCTCACACTGATGGGGTGCAGCTGTGGGACCCTATTTTCAGAGATGATGTTCTCCACCCAACTCTCAAAAAGCTGAAAGGGTCTTCAGTAGAGATGGATAGTCGAGCTGGGCTATCAGACGGTCACCTCTGTAGCTGTAGTGTCATTTTTCCTATGGTCCAATGTGTAAATTAAACAAAAAAGTGCACGTTTGTTATGATGTCCAAGATGGGGACCAGGATGTGGACATAATAAAAAATTAGGGAACATGATAGGAGACATTTCTACAATACATATAATCATTCTTATCTATTTAATACGATGACAACAGCTCTCCATACCTGCAGTCCACCACAAGGACCACCCTCTCTAATCCCTGAAAAATGAAATCATCCTCAGTGACGAAGAGAGGGGGCAAAGCGCCCCCCATGGTCTCAGAGCATTGACTCTTCTAAGAGTCCTAAGAGTCCTGCTCACACTGATGGGGTGCAGCTGTGGGACCCTATTTTCAGAGATGATGTCCTCCACCCAACTCTCAAAAAGCTGAAAGGGTCTTCAGTAGAGATGGATAGTCGAGCTGGGCTATCAGACGGTCACCTCTGTAGCTGTAGTGTCATTTTTCCTATGGTCCAATGTGTAAATTAAACAAAAAAGTGCACGTTTGTTATGATGTCCAAGATGGGGACCAGGATGTGGACATAATAAAAAATTAGGGAACATGATAGGAGACATTTCTACAATACATATAATCATTCTTATCTATCTAATACGATGATAACAGCTCTCCATATCTGCAGTCCACCACAAGGACCACCCTCTCTAATCCCTGAAAAATGAAATCATCCTCAGTGATGAAGAGAGGGGGCTAAGTGCCCCCAATGGTCTCAGAGCATTGACTCTTCTAAGAGTCCTAAGAGTCCTGCTCACACTGATGGGGTGCAGCTGTGGGACCCTATTTTCAGAGATGATGTCCTCCACCCAACTCTCAAAAAGCTGAAAGGGTCTTCAGTAGAGATGGATAGTCGAGCTGGGCTATCAGACGGTCACCTCTGTAGCTGTAGTGTCATTTTTCCTATGGTCCAATGTGTAAATTAAACAAAAAAGTGCACGTTTGTTATGATGTCCAAGATGGGGACCAGGATGTGGACATAATAAAAAATTAGGGAACATGATAGGAGACATTTCTACAATACATATAATCATTCTTATCTATCTAATATGATGACAACAGCTCTCCATACCTGCAGTCCACCACAAGGACCACCCTCTCTAATCCCTGAAAAATGAAATCATCCTCAGTGATGAAGAGAGGGGGCTAAGTGCCCCCAATGGTCTCAGAGCATTGACTCTTCTAAGAGTCCTAAGAGTCCTGCTCACACTGATGGGGTGCAGCTGTGGGACCCTATTTTCAGAGATGATGTCCTCCACCCAACTCTCAAAAAGCTGAAAGGGTCTTCAGTAGAGATGGATAGTCGAGCTGGGCTATCAGACGGTCACCTCTGTAGCTGTAGTGTCATTTTTCCTATGGTCCAATGTGTAAATTAAACAAAAAAGTGCACGTTTGTTATGATGTTCAAGATGGGGACCAGGATGTGGACATAATAAAAAATTAGGGAACATGATAGGAGACATTTCTACAATACATATAATCATTCTTATCTATCTAATACGATCACAACAGCTCTCCATACCTGCAGTCCACCACAAGGGCCACTCTCTCTAATCCCTGAAAAATGAAATCATCCTCAGTGACGAAGAGAGGGGGCTAAGCGCCCCCCATGGTCTCAGAGCATTGACTCTTCTAAGAGTCCTAAGATTCCTGCTCACACTGATGGGGTGCAGCTGTGGGACCCTATTTTCAGAGATGATGTCCTCCACCCAACTTTCAAAAAGCTGAAAGGGTCTTCAGTAGAGATGGATAGTCGAGCTGGGCTATCAGACGGTCACCTCTGTAGCTGTAGTGTCATTTTTCCTATGGTCCAATGTGTAAATTAAACAAAAAAGTGCACGTTTGTTATGATTTCCAAGATGGGGACCAGGATGTGGACATAATAAAAAAATAGGGAACATGATAGGAGACATTTCTACAATACATATAATCATTCTTATCTATCTAATACGATGACAACAGCTCTCCATACCTGCAGTCCACCACAAGGACCACCCTCTCTATTCCCTGAAAAGTGAAATCATCCTCAGTGACGAAGAGAGGGGGCTAAGCGCCCCCCATGGTCTCAGAGCATTGACTCTTCTAAGAGTCCTAAGAGTCCTGCTCACACTGATGGGGTGCAGCTGTGGGACCCTATTTTCAGAGATGATGTTCTCCACCCAACTCTCAAAAAGCTGAAAGGGTCTTCAGTAGAGATGGATAGTCGAGCTGGGCTATCAGACGGTCACCTTTGTAGCTGTAGTGTCATTTTTCCTATGGTCCAATGTGTAAATTAAACAAAAAAGTGCACGTTTGTTATGATGTCCAAGATGGGGACCAGGATGTGGACATAATAAAAAATTAGGGAACATGATAGGAGACATTTCTACAATACATATAATCATTCTTATCTATTTAATACGATGACAACAGCTCTCCATACCTGCAGTCCACCACAAGGACCACCCTCTCTAATCCCTGAAAAATGAAATCATCCTCAGTGACGAAGAGAGGGGGCTAAGCGCCCCCCCATGGTCTCAGAGCATTGACTCTTCTAAGAGTCCTAAGAGTCCTGCTCACACTGATGGGGTGCAGCTGTGGGACCCTATTTTCAGAGATGATGTCCTCCACCCAACTCTTAAAAAGCTGAAAGGGTCTTCAGTAGAGATGGATAGTCGAGCTGGGCTATCAGACGGTCACCTCTGTAGCTGTAGTGTCATTTTTCCTATGGTCCAATGTGTAAATTAAACAAAAAAGTGCACGTTTGTTATGATGTCCAAGATGGGGACCAGGATGTGGACATAATAAAAAATTAGGGAACATGATAGGAGACATTTCTACAATACATATAATCATTCTTATCTATCTAATACGATGATAACAGCTCTCGATATCTGCAGTCCACCACAAGGACCACCCTCTCTAATCCCTGAAAAATGAAATCATCCTCAGTGATGAAGAGAGGGGGCTAAGTGCCCCCAATGGTCTCAGAGCATTGACTCTTCTAAGAGTCCTAAGAGTCCTGCTCACACTGATGGGGTGCAGCTGTGGGACCCTATTTTCAGAGATGATGTCCTCCACCCAACTCTCAAAAAGCTGAAAGGGTCTTCAGTAGAGATGGATAGTCGAGCTGGGCTATCAGACGGTCACCTCTGTAGCTGTAGTGTCATTTTTCCTATGGTCCAATGTGTAAATTAAACAAAAAAGTGCACGTTTGTTATGATGTCCAAGATGGGGACCAGGATGTGGACATAATAAAAAATTAGGGAACATGATAGGAGACATTTCTACAATACATATAATCATTCTTATCTATCTAATACGATGACAACAGCTCTCCATACCTGCAGTCCACCACAAGGACCACCCTCTCTAATCCCTGAAAAATGAAATCATCCTCAGTGACGAAGAGAGGGGGCTAAGCGCCCCCATGGTCTCAGAGCATTAACTCTTCTAAGAGTCCTAAGAGTCCTGCTCACACTGATGGGGTGCAGCTGTGGGACCCTATTTTCAGAGATGATGTCCTCCACCCAACTCTCAAAAAGCTGAAAGGGTCTTCAGTAGAGATGGATAGTCGAGCTGGGCTATCAGACGGTCACCTCTGTAGCTGTAGTGTCATTTTTCCTATGGTCCAATGTGTAAATTAAACAAAAAAGTGCACGTTTGTTATGATGTCCAAGATGGGGACCAGGATGTGGACATAATAAAAAATTAGGAAACATGATAGGAGACATTTCTACAATACATATAATCATTCTTATCTATCTAATACGATGACAACAGCTCTCCATACCTGCAGTCCACCACAAGGACCACCCTCTCTAATCCCTGAAAAATGAAATCATCCTCAGGGACGAAGAGAGGGGGCTAAGCGCCCCCCATGGTTTTAGAGCATTGACTCTTCTAAGAGTCCTAAGAGTCCTGCTTACACTGATGGGGTGCAGCTGTGGGACCCTATTTTAAGAGATGATGTCCTCCACCCAACTCTCAAAAAGCTGAAAGGGTCTTCAGTAGAGATGGATAGTCGAGCTGGGCTATCAGACAGTCACCTCTGTAGCTGTAGTGTCATTTTTCCTATGGTCCAATGTGTAAATTAAACAAAAAAGTGCACGTTTGTTATGATGTCCAAGATGGGGACCAGGATGTGGACATAATAAAAAATTAGGGAACATGATAGGAGACATTTCTACAATACATATAATCATTCTTATCTATCTAATACGATGATAACAGCTCTCCATATCTGCAGTCCACCACAAGGACCACCCTCTCTAATCCCTGAAAAATGAAATCATCCTCAGTGATGAAGAGAGGGGGCTAAGTGCCCCCAATGGTCTCAGAACATTGACTCTTCTAAGAGTCCTAAGAGTCCTGCTCACACTGATGGGGTGCAGCTGTGGGACCCTATTTTCAGAGATGATGTCCTCCACCCAACTCTCAAAAAGCTGAAAGGGTCTTCAGTAGAGATGGATAGTCGAGCTGGGCTATCAGACGGTCACCTCTGTAGCTGTAGTGTCATTTTTCCTATGGTCCAATGTGTAAATTAAACAAAAAAGTGCACGTTTGTTATGATGTCCAAGATGGGGACCAGGATGTGGACATAATAAAAAATTAGGGAACATGATAGGAGACATTTCTACAATACATATAATCATTCTTATCTATCTAATACGATGACAACAGCTCTCCATACCTGCAGTCCACCACAAGGACCACCCTCTCTAATCCCTGAAAAATGAAATCATCCTCAGTGACGAAGAGAGGGGGCTAAGCGCCCCCATGGTCTCAGAGCATTAACTCTTCTAAGAGTCCTAAGAGTCCTGCTCACACTGATGGGGTGCAGCTGTGGGACCCTATTTTCAGAGATGATGTCCTCCACCCAACTCTCAAAAAGCTGAAAGGGTCTTCAGTAGAGATGGATAGTCGAGCTGGGCTATCAGACGGTCACCTCTGTAGCTGTAGTGTCATTTTTCCTATGGTCCAATGTGTAAATTAAACAAAAAAGTGCACGTTTGTTATGATGTCCAAGATGGGGACCAGGATGTGGACATAATAAAAAATTAGGGAACATGATAGGAGACATTTCTACAATACATATAATCATTCTTATCTATCTAATACGATGACAACAGCTCTCCATACCTGCAGTCCACCACAAGGACCACCCTCTCTAATCCCTGAAAAATGAAATCATCCTCAGGGACGAAGAGAGGGGGCTAAGCGCCCCCCATGGTTTTAGAGCATTGACTCTTCTAAGAGTCCTAAGAGTCCTGCTTACACTGATGGGGTGCAGCTGTGGGACCCTATTTTAAGAGATGATGTCCTCCACCCAACTCTCAAAAAGCTGAAAGGGTCTTCAGTAGAGATGGATAGTCGAGCTTGGCTATCAGACGGTCACCTCTGTAGCTGTAGTGTCATTTTTCCTATGGTCCAATGTGTAAATTAAACAAAAAAGTGCACGTTTGTTATGATGTCCAAGATGGGGACCAGGATGTGGACATAATAAAAAATTAGGGAACATGATAGGAGACATTTCTACAATACATATAATCATTCTTATCTATCTAATACGATGACAACAGCTCTCCATACCTGCAGTCCACCACAAGGACCACCCTCTCTAATCCCTGAAAAATGAAATCATCCTCAGTGACGAAGAGAGGGGGCTAAGCGCCCCCATGGTCTCAGAGCATTAACTCTTCTAAGAGTCCTAAGAGTCCTGCTCACACTGATGGGGTGCAGCTGTGGGACCCTATTTTCAGAGATGATGTCCTCCACCCAACTCTCAAAAAGCTGAAAGGGTCTTCAGTAGAGATGGATAGTCGAGCTGGGCTATCAGACGGTCACCTCTGTAGCTGTAGTGTCATTTTTCCTATGGTCCAATGTGTAAATTAAACAAAAAAGTGCACGTTTGTTATGATGTCCAAGATGGGGACCAGGATGTGGACATAATAAAAAATTAGGGAACATGATAGGAGACATTTCTACAATACATATAATCATTCTTATCTATCTAATACGATGACAACAGCTCTCCATACCTGCAGTCCACCACAAGGACCACCCTCTCTAATCCCTGAAAAATGAAATCATCCTCAGTGACGAAGAGAGGGGGCTAAGCGCCCCCATGGTCTCAGAGCATTAACTCTTCTAAGAGTCCTAAGAGTCCTGCTCACACTGATGGGGTGCAGCTGTGGGACCCTATTTTCAGAGATGATGTCCTCCACCCAACTCTCAAAAAGCTGAAAGGGTCTTCAGTAGAGATGGATAGTCGAGCTGGGCTATCAGACGGTCACCTCTGTAGCTGTAGTGTCATTTTTCCTATGGTCCAATGTGTAAATTAAACAAAAAAGTGCACGTTTGTTATGATGTCCAAGATGGGGACCAGGATGTGGACATAATAAAAAATTAGGAAACATGATAGGAGACATTTCTACAATACATATAATCATTCTTATCTATCTAATACGATGACAACAGCTCTCCATACCTGCAGTCCACCACAAGGACCACCCTCTCTAATCCCTGAAAAATGAAATCATCCTCAGGGACGAAGAGAGGGGGCTAAGCGCCCCCCATGGTTTTAGAGCATTGACTCTTCTAAGAGTCCTAAGAGTCCTGCTTACACTGATGGGGTGCAGCTGTGGGACCCTATTTTAAGAGATGATGTCCTCCACCCAACTCTCAAAAAGCTGAAAGGGTCTTCAGTAGAGATGGATAGTCGAGCTGGGCTATCAGACAGTCACCTCTGTAGCTGTAGTGTCATTTTTCCTATGGTCCAATGTGTAAATTAAACAAAAAAGTGCACGTTTGTTATGATGTCCAAGATGGGGACCAGGATGTGGACATAATAAAAAATTAGGGAACATGATAGGAGACATTTCTACAATACATATAATCATTCTTATCTATCTAATACGATGATAACAGCTCTCCATATCTGCAGTCCACCACAAGGACCACCCTCTCTAATCCCTGAAAAATGAAATCATCCTCAGTGATGAAGAGAGGGGGCTAAGTGCCCCCAATGGTCTCAGAACATTGACTCTTCTAAGAGTCCTAAGAGTCCTGCTCACACTGATGGGGTGCAGCTGTGGGACCCTATTTTCAGAGATGATGTCCTCCACCCAACTCTCAAAAAGCTGAAAGGGTCTTCAGTAGAGATGGATAGTCGAGCTGGGCTATCAGACGGTCACCTCTGTAGCTGTAGTGTCATTTTTCCTATGGTCCAATGTGTAAATTAAACAAAAAAGTGCACGTTTGTTATGATGTCCAAGATGGGGACCAGGATGTGGACATAATAAAAAATTAGGGAACATGATAGGAGACATTTCTACAATACATATAATCATTCTTATCTATCTAATACGATGACAACAGCTCTCCATACCTGCAGTCCACCACAAGGACCACCCTCTCTAATCCCTGAAAAATGAAATCATCCTCAGTGACGAAGAGAGGGGGCTAAGCGCCCCCATGGTCTCAGAGCATTAACTCTTCTAAGAGTCCTAAGAGTCCTGCTCACACTGATGGGGTGCAGCTGTGGGACCCTATTTTCAGAGATGATGTCCTCCACCCAACTCTCAAAAAGCTGAAAGGGTCTTCAGTAGAGATGGATAGTCGAGCTGGGCTATCAGACGGTCACCTCTGTAGCTGTAGTGTCATTTTTCCTATGGTCCAATGTGTAAATTAAACAAAAAAGTGCACGTTTGTTATGATGTCCAAGATGGGGACCAGGATGTGGACATAATAAAAAATTAGGGAACATGATAGGAGACATTTCTACAATACATATAATCATTCTTATCTATCTAATACGATGACAACAGCTCTCCATACCTGCAGTCCACCACAAGGACCACCCTCTCTAATCCCTGAAAAATGAAATCATCCTCAGGGACGAAGAGAGGGGGCTAAGCGCCCCCCATGGTTTTAGAGCATTGACTCTTCTAAGAGTCCTAAGAGTCCTGCTTACACTGATGGGGTGCAGCTGTGGGACCCTATTTTAAGAGATGATGTCCTCCACCCAACTCTCAAAAAGCTGAAAGGGTCTTCAGTAGAGATGGATAGTCGAGCTTGGCTATCAGACGGTCACCTCTGTAGCTGTAGTGTCATTTTTCCTATGGTCCAATGTGTAAATTAAACAAAAAAGTGCACGTTTGTTATGATGTCCAAGATGGGGACCAGGATGTGGACATAATAAAAAATTAGGGAACATGATAGGAGACATTTCTACAATACATATAATCATTCTTATCTATCTAATACGATGACAACAGCTCTCCATACCTGCAGTCCACCACAAGGACCACCCTCTCTAATCCCTGAAAAATGAAATCATCCTCAGTGACGAAGAGAGGGGGCTAAGCGCCCCCATGGTCTCAGAGCATTAACTCTTCTAAGAGTCCTAAGAGTCCTGCTCACACTGATGGGGTGCAGCTGTGGGACCCTATTTTCAGAGATGATGTCCTCCACCCAACTCTCAAAAAGCTGAAAGGGTCTTCAGTAGAGATGGATAGTCGAGCTGGGCTATCAGACGGTCACCTCTGTAGCTGTAGTGTCATTTTTCCTATGGTCCAATGTGTAAATTAAACAAAAAAGTGCACGTTTGTTATGATGTCCAAGATGGGGACCAGGATGTGGACATAATAAAAAATTAGGGAACATGATAGGAGACATTTCTACAATACATATAATCATTCTTATCTATCTAATACGATGACAACAGCTCTCCATACCTGCAGTCCACCACAAGGACCACCCTCTCTAATCCCTGAAAAATGAAATCATCCTCAGGGACGAAGAGAGGGGGCTAAGCGCCCCCCATGGTTTTAGAGCATTGACTCTTCTAAGAGTCCTAAGAGTCCTGCTTACACTGATGGGGTGCAGCTGTGGGACCCTATTTTCAGAGATGATGTCCTCCACCCAACTCTCAAAAAGCTGAAAGGGTCTTCAGTAGAGATGGATAGTCGAGCTGGGCTATCAGACGGTCACCTCTGTAGCTGTAGTGTCATTTTTCCTATGGTCCAATGTGTAAATTAAACAAAAAAGTGCACGTTTGTTATGATGTCCAAGATGGGGACCAGGATGTGGACATAATAAAAAATTAGGGAACATGATAGGAGACATTTCTACAATACATATAATCATTCTTATCTATCTAATACGATGACAACAGCTCTCCATACCTGCAGTCCACCACAAGGACCACCCTCTCTAATCCCTGAAAAATGAAATCATCCCCAGGGACGAAGAGAGGGGGCTAAGCGCCCCCCATGGTTTTAGAGCATTGACTCTTCTAAGAGTCCTAAGAGTCCTGCTTACACTGATGGGGTGCAGCTGTGGGACCCTATTTTAAGAGATGATGTCCTCCACCCAACTCTCAAAAAGCTGAAAGGGTCTTCAGTAGAGATGGATAGTCGAGCTGGGCTATCAGACGGTCACCTCTGTAGCTGTAGTGTCATTTTTCCTATGGTCCAATGTGTAAATTAAACAAAAAAGTGCACGTTTGTTATGATGTCCAAGATGGGGACCAGGATGTGGACATAATAAAAAATTAGGGAACATGATAGGAGACATTTCTACAATACATATAATCATTCTTATCTATCTAATACGATGACAACAGCTCTCCATACCTGCAGTCCACCACAAGGACCACCCTCTCTAATCCCTGAAAAATGAAATCATCCTCAGTGACGAAGAGAGGGGGCTAAGCGCCCCCATGGTCTCAGAGCATTAACTCTTCTAAGAGTCCTATGAGTCCTGCTCACACTGATGGGGTGCAGCTGTGGGACCCTATTTTCAGAGATGATGTCCTCCACCCAACTCTCAAAAAGCTGAAAGGGTCTTCAGTAGAGATGGATAGTCGAGCTGGGCTATCAGACGGTCACCTCTGTAGCTGTAGTGTCATTTTTCCTATGGTCCAATGTGTAAATTAAACAAAAAAGTGCACGTTTGTTATGATGTCCAAGATGGGGACCAGGATGTGGACATAATAAAAAATTAGGGAACATGATAGGAGACATTTCTACAATACATATAATCATTCTTATCTATCTAATACGATGACAACAGCTCTCCATACCTGCAGTCCACCACAAGGACCACCCTCTCTAATTCCTGAAAAATGAAATCATCCTCAGGGACGAAGAGAGGGGGCTAAGCGCCCCCCATGGTTTTAGAGCATTGACTCTTCTAAGAGTCCTAAGAGTCCTGCTTACACTGATGGGGTGCAGCTGTGGGACCCTATTTTAAGAGATGATGTCCTCCACCCAACTCTCAAAAAGCTGAAAGGGTCTTCAGTAGAGATGGATAGTCGAGCTGGGCTATCAGACGGTCACCTCTGTAGCTGTAGTGTCATTTTTCCTATGGTCCAATGTGTAAATTAAACAAAAAAGTGCACGTTTGTTATGATGTCCAAGATGGGGACCAGGATGTGGACATAATAAAAAATTAGGGAACATGATAGGAGACATTTCTACAATACATATAATCATTCTTATCTATCTAATACGATGACAACAGCTCTCCATACCTGCAGTCCACCACAAGGACCACCCTCTCTAATCCCTGAAAAATGAAATCATCCTCAGTGACGAAGAGAGGGGGCTAAGCGCCCCCATGGTCTCAGAGCATTAACTCTTCTAAGAGTCCTAAGAGTCCTGCTCACACTGATGGGGTGCAGCTGTGGGACCCTATTTTCAGAGATGATGTCCTCCACCCAACTCTCAAAAAGCTGAAAGGGTCTTCAGTAGAGATGGATAGTCGAGCTGGGCTATCAGTTGGTCACCTCTGTAGCTGTAGTGTCATTTTTCCTATGGTCCAATGTGTAAATTAAACAAAAAAGTGCACGTTTGTTATGATGTCCAAGATGGGGACCAGGATGTGGACATAATAAAAAATTAGGGAACATGATAGGAGACATTTCTACAATACATATAATCATTCTTATCTATCTAATACGATGACAACAGCTCTCCATACCTGCAGTCCACCACAAGGACCACCCTCTCTAATCCCTGAAAAATGAAATCATCCTCAGGGACGAAGAGAGGGGGCTAAGCGCCCCCCATGGTTTTAGAGCATTGACTCTTCTAAGAGTCCTAAGAGTCCTGCTTACACTGATGGGGTGCAGCTGTGGGACCCTATTTTAAGAGATGATGTCCTCCACCCAACTCTCAAAAAGCTGAAAGGGTCTTCAGTAGAGATGGATAGTCGAGCTGGGCTATCAGACGGTCACCTCTGTAGCTGTAGTGTCATTTTTCCTATGGTCCAATGTGTAAATTAAACAAAAAAGTGCACGTTTGTTATGATGTCCAAGATGGGGACCAGGATGTGGACATAATAAAAAATTAGGGAACATGATAGGAGACATTTCTACAATACATATAATCATTCTTATCTATCTAATACGATGACAACAGCTCTCCATACCTGCAGTCCACCACAAGGACCACCCTCTCTAATCCCTGAAAAATGAAATCATCCTCAGTGACGAAGAGAGGGGGCTAAGCGCCCCCATGGTCTCAGAGCATTAACTCTTCTAAGAGTCCTAAGAGTCCTGCTCACACTGATGGGGTGCAGCTGTGGGACCCTATTTTCAGAGATGATGTCCTCCACCCAACTCTCAAAAAGCTGAAAGGGTCTTCAGTAGAGATGGATTGTCGAGCTGGGCTATCAGACGGTCACCTCTGTAGCTGTAGTGTCATTTTTCCTATGGTCCAATGTGTAAATTAAACAAAAAAGTGCACGTTTGTTATGATGTCCAAGATGGGGACCAGGATGTGGACATAATAAAAAATTAGGGAACATGATAGGAGACATTTCTACAATACATATAATCATTCTTATCTATCTAATACGATGATAACAGCTCTCCATACCTGCAGTCCACCACAAGGACCACCTTCTCTAATCCCTGAAAAATGAAATCATCCTCAGTGACGAAGAGAGGGGGCTAAGTGCCCCCAATGGTCTCAGAGCATTGACTCTTCTAAGAGTCCTAAGAGTCCTGCTCACACTGATGGGGTGCAGCTGTGGGACCCTATTTTCAGAGATGATGTCCTCCACCCAACTCTCAAAAAGCTGAAAGGGTCTTCAGTAGAGATGGATAGTCGAGCTGGGCTATCAGACGGTCACCTCTGTAGCTGTAGTGTCATTTTTCCTATGGTCCAATGTGTAAATTAAACAAAAAAGTGCACGTTTGTTATGATGTCCAAGATGGGGACCAGGATGTGGACATAATAAAAAATTAGGGAACATGATAGGAGACATTTCTACAATACATATAATCATTCTTATCTATCTAATACGATGACAACAGCTCTCCATACCTGCAGTCCACCACAAGGACCACCCTCTCTAATCCCTGAAAAATGAAATCATCCTCAGGGACGAAGAGAGGGGGCTAAGCGCCCCCCATGGTTTTAGAGCATTGACTCTTCTAAGAGTCCTAAGAGTCCTGCTTACACTGATGGGGTGCAGCTGTGGGACCCTATTTTAAGAGATGATGTCCTCCACCCAACTCTCAAAAAGCTGAAAGGGTCTTCAGTAGAGATGGATAGTCGAGCTGGGCTATCAGACGGTCACCTCTGTAGCTGTAGTGTCATTTTTCCTATGGTCCAATGTGTAAATTAAACAAAAAAGTGCACGTTTGTTATGATGTCCAAGATGGGGACCAGGATGTGGACATAATAAAAAATTAGGGAACATGATAGGAGACATTTCTACAATACATATAATCATTCTTATCTATCTAATACGATGACAACAGCTCTCCATACCTGCAGTCCACCACAAGGACCACCCTCTCTAATCCCTGAAAAATGAAATCATCCTCAGTGACGAAGAGAGGGGGCTAAGCGCCCCCATGGTCTCAGAGCATTAACTCTTCTAAGAATCCTAAGAGTCCTGCTCACACTGATGGGGTGCAGCTGTGGGACCCTATTTTCAGAGATGATGTCCTCCACCCAACTCTCAAAAAGCTGAAAGGGTCTTCAGTAGAGATGGATAGTTGAGCTGGGCTATCAGACGGTCACCTCTGTAGCTGTAGTGTCATTTTTCCTATGGTCCAATGTGTAAATTAAACAAAAAAGTGCACGTTTGTTATGATGTCCAAGATGGGGACCAGGATGTGGACATAATAAAAAATTAGGGAACATGATAGGAGACATTTCTACAATACATATAATCATTCTTATCTATCTAATACGATCACAACAGCTCTCCATACCTGCAGTCCACCACAAGGACCACCCTCTCTATTCCCTGAAAAGTGAAATCATCCTCAGTGACGAAGAGAGGGGGCTAAGCGCCCCCCATGGTCTCAAAACATTGACTCTTCTAAGAGTCCTAAGAGTCCTGCTCACACTGATGGGGTGCAGCTGTGGGACCCTATTTTCAGAGATGATGTTCTCCACCCAACTCTCAAAAAGCTGAAAGGGTCTTCAGTAGAGATGGATAGTCGAGCTGGGCTATCAGACGGTCACCTCTGTAGCTGTAGTGTCATTTTTCCTATGGTCCAATGTGTAAATTAAACAAAAAAGTGCACGTTTGTTATGATGTCCAAGATGGGGACCAGGATGTGGACATAATAAAAAATTAGAGAACATGATAGGAGACATTTCTACAATACATATAATCATTCTTATCTATTTAATACGATGACAACAGCTCTCCATACCTGCAGTCCACCACAAGGACCACCCTTTCTAATCCCTGAAAAATGAAATCATCCTCAGTGACGAAGAGAGGGGGCTAAGCGCCCCCCATGGTCTCAGAGCATTGACTCTTCTAAGAGTCCTAAGAGTCCTGCTCACACTGATGGGGTGCAGCTGTGGGACCCTATTTTCAGAGATGATGTCCTCCACCCAACTCTCAAAAAGCTGAAAGGGTCTTCAGTAGAGATGGATTGTCGAGCTGGGCTATCAGACGGTCACCTCTGTAGCTGTAGTGTCATTTTTCCTATGGTCCAATGTGTAAATTAAACAAAAAAGTGCACGTTTGTTATGATGTCCAAGATGGGGACCAGGATGTGGACATAATAAAAAATTAGGGAACATGATAGGAGACATTTCTACAATACATATAATCATTCTTATCTATCTAATACGATGATAACAGCTCTCCATACCTGCAGTCCACCACAAGGACCACCCTCCCTAATCCCTGAAAAATGAAATCATCCTCAGTGACGAAGAGAGGGGGCTAAGTGCCCCCAATGGTCTCAGAGCATTGACTCTTCTAAGAGTCCTAAGAGTCCTGCTCACACTGATGGGGTGCAGCTGTGGGACCCTATTTTCAGAGATGATGTCCTCCACCCAACTCTCAAAAAGCTGAAAGGGTCTTCAGTAGAGATGGATAGTCGAGCTGGGCTATCAGACGGTCACCTCTGTAGCTGTAGTGTCATTTTTCCTATGGTCCAATGTGTAAATTAAACAAAAAAGTGCACGTTTGTTATGATGTCCAAGATGGGGACCAGGATGTGGACATAATAAAAAATTAGGGAACATGATAGGAGACATTTCTACAATACATATAATCATTCTTATCTATCTAATACGATGACAACAGCTCTCCATACCTGCAGTCCACCACAAGGACCACCCTCTCTAATCCCTGAAAAATGAAATCATCCTCAGTGACGAAGAGAGGGGGCTAAGCGCCCTCATGGTCTCAGAGCATTAACTCTTCTAAGAGTCCTAAGAGTCCTGCTCACACTGATGGGGTGCAGCTGTGGGACCCTATTTTCAGAGATGATGTCCTCCACCCAACTCTCAAAAAGCTGAAAGGGTCTTCAGTAGAGATGGATAGTCGAGCTGGGCTACCAGACGGTCACCTCTGTAGCTGTAGTGTCATTTTTCCTATGGTCCAATGTGTAAATTAAACAAAAAAGTGCACGTTTGTTATGATTTCCAAGATGGGGACCAGGATGTGGACATAATAAAAAAATAGGGAACATGATAGGAGACATTTCTACAATACATATAATCATTCTTATCTATCTAATACGATGACAACAGCTCTCCATACCTGCAGTCCACCACAAGGACCACCCTCTCTATTCCCTGAAAAGTGAAATCATCCTCAGTGACGAAGAGAGGGGGCTAAGCGCCCCCCATGGTCTCAAAACATTGACTCTTCTAAGAGTCCTAAGAGTCCTGCTCACACTGATGGGGTGCAGCTGTGGGACCCTATTTTCAGAGATGATGTTCTCCACCCAACTCTCAAAAAGCTGAAAGGGTCTTCAGTAGAGATGGATAGTCGAGCTGGGCTATCAGACGGTCACCTCTGTAGCTGTAGTGTCATTTTTCCTATGGTCCAATGTGTAAATTAAACAAAAAAGTGCACGTTTGTTATGATGTCCAAGATGGGGACCAGGATGTGGACATAATAAAAAATTAGGGAACATGATAGGAGACATTTCTACAATACATATAATCATTCTTATCTATTTAATACGATGACAACAGCTCTCCATACCTGCAGTCCACCACAAGGACCACCCTCTCTAATCCCTGAAAAATGAAATCATCCTCAGTGACGAAGAGAGGGGGCTAAGCGCCCCCCATGGTCTCAGAGCATTGACTCTTCTAAGAGTCCTAAGAGTCCTGCTCACACTGATGGGGTGCAGCTGTGGGACCCTATTTTCAGAGATGATGTCCTCCACCCAACTCTCAAAAAGCTGAAAGGGTCTTCAGTAGAGATGGATTGTCGAGCTGGGCTATCAGACGGTCACCTCTGTAGCTGTAGTGTCATTTTTCCTATGGTCCAATGTGTAAATTAAACAAAAAAGTGCACGTTTGTTATGATGTCCAAGATGGGGACCAGGATGTGGACATAATAAAAAATTAGGGAACATGATAGGAGACATTTCTACAATACATATAATCATTCTTATCTATCTAATACGATGATAACAGCTCTCCATACCTGCAGTCCACCACAAGGACCACCCTCCCTAATCCCTGAAAAATGAAATCATCCTCAGTGACGAAGAGAGGGGGCTAAGTGCCCCCAATGGTCTCAGAGCATTGACTCTTCTAAGAGTCCTAAGAGTCCTGCTCACACTGATGGGGTGAAGCTGTGGGACCCTATTTTCAGAGATGATGTCCTCCACCCAACTCTCAAAAAGCTGAAAGGGTCTTCAGTAGAGATGGATAGTCGAGCTGGGCTATCAGACGGTCACCTCTGTAGCTGTAGTGTCATTTTTCCTATGGTCCAATGTGTAAATTAAACAAAAAAGTGCACGTTTGTTATGATGTCCAAGATGGGGACCAGGATGTGGACATAATAAAAAATTAGGGAACATGATAGGAGACATTTCTACAATACATATAATCATTCTTATCTATCTAATACGATGATAACAGCTCTCCATACCTGCAGTCCACCACAAGGACCACCCTCTCTAAACCCTGAAAAATGAAATCATCCTCAGTGACGAAGAGAGGGGGCTCAGTGCCCCCAATGGTCTCAGAGCATTGACTCTTCTAAGAGTCTTAAGAGTCCTGCTCACACTGATGGGGTGCAGCTGTGGGACCCTATTTTCAGAGATGATGTCCTCCACCCAACTCTCAAAATGCTGAAAGGGTCTTCAGTAGAGATGGATAGTCGAGCTGGGCTATCAGACGGTCACCTCTGTAGCTGTAGTGTCATTTTTCCTATGGTCCAATGTGTAAATTAAACAAAAAAGTGCACGTTTGTTATGATGTCCAAGATGGGGACCAGGATGTGGACATAATAAAAAATTAGGGAACATGATAGGAGACATTTCTACAATACATATAATCATTCTTATCTATCTAATACGATGACAACAGCTCTCCATACCTGCAGTCCACCACAAGGACCACCCTCTCTAATCCCTGAAAAATGAAATCATCCTCAGTGACGAAGAGAGGGGGCTAAGCGCCCCCCATGGTCTCAGAGCATTGACTCTTCTAAGAGTCCTAAGATTCCTGCTCACACTGATGGGGTGCAGCTGTGGGACCCTATTTTCAGAGATGATGTCCTCCACCCAACTCTCAAAAAGCTGAAAGGGTCTTCAGTAGAGATGGATAGTCGAGCTGGGCTATCAGACGGTCACCTCTGTAGCTGTAGTGTCATTTTTCCTATTGTCCAATTTGTAAATTAAACAAAAAAGTGCACGTTTGTTATGATTTCCAAGATGGGAACCAGGATGTGGACATAATAAAAAAATAGGGAACATGATAGGAGACATTTCTACAATACATATAATCATTCTTATCTATCTAATACGATGACAACAGCTCTCCATACCTGCAGTCCACCACAAGGACCACCCTCTCTATTCCCTGAAAAGTGAAATCATCCTCAGTGACGAGGAGAGGGGGCTAAGCGCCCCCCATGGTCTCAGAGCATTGACTCTTCTAAGAGTCCTAAGAGTCCTGCTCACACTGATGGGGTGCAGCTGTGGGACCCTATTTTCAGAGATGATGTTCTCCACCCAACTCTCAAAAAGCTGAAAGGGTCTTCAGTAGAGATGGATAGTCGAGCTGGGCTATCAGACGGTCACCTCTGTAGCTGTAGTGTCATTTTTCCTATGGTCCAATGTGTAAATTAAACAAAAAAGTGCACGTTTGTTATGATGTCAAAGATGGGGACCAGGATGTGGACATAATAAAAAATTAGGGAACATGATAGGAGACATTTCTACAATACATATAATCATTCTTATCTATTTAATACGATGACAACAGCTCTCCATACCTGCAGTCCACCACAAGGACCACCCTCTCTAATCCCTGAAAAATGAAATCATCCTCAGTGACGAAGAGAGGGGGCTAAGCGCCCCCCATGGTCTCAGAGCATTGACTCTTCTAAGAGTCCTAAGAGTCCTGCTCACACTGATGGGGTGCAGCTGTGGGACCCTATTTTCAGAGATGATGTCCTCCACCCAACTCTCAAAAAGCTGAAAGGGTCTTCAGTAGAGATGGATAGTCGAGCTGGGCTATCAGACGGTCACCTCTGTAGCTGTAGTGTCATTTTTCCTATGGTCCAATGTGTAAATTAAACAAAAAAGTGCACGTTTGTTATGATGTCCAAGATGGGGACCAGGATGTGGACATAATAAAAAATTAGGGAACATGATAGGAGACATTTCTACAATACATATAATCATTCTTATCTATCTAATACGATGATAACAGCTCTCCATATCTGCAGTCCACCACAAGGACCACCCTCTCTAATCCCTGAAAAATGAAATCATCCTCAGTGATGAAGAGAGGGGGCTAAGTGCCCCCAATGGTCTCAGAGCATTGACTCTTCTAAGAGAACTAAGAGTCCTGCTCACACTGATGGGGTGCAGCTGTGGGACCCTATTTTCAGAGATGATGTCCTCCACCCAACTCTCAAAAAGCTGAAAGGGTCTTCAGTAGAGATGGATAGTCGAGCTGGGCTATCAGACGGTCACCTCTGTAGCTGTAGTGTCATTTTTCCTATGGTCCAATGTGTAAATTAAACAAAAAAGTGCACGTTTGTTATGATGTCCAAGATGGGGACCAGGATGTGGACATAATAAAAAATTAGGGAACATGATAGGAGACATTTCTACAATACATATAATCATTCTTATCTATCTAATACGATGACAACAGCTCTCCATACCTGCAGTCCACCACAAGGACCACCCTCTCTAATCCCTGAAAAATGAAATCATCCTCAGTGACGAAGAGAGGGGGCTAAGCGCCCCCCATGGTTTTAGAGCATTGACTCTTCTAAGAGTCCTAAGAGTCCTGCTTACACTGATGGGGTGCAGCTGTGGGACCCTATTTTAAGAGATGATGTCCTCCACCCAACTCTCAAAAAGCTGAAAGGGTCTTCAGTAGAGATGGATAGTCGAGCTGGGCTATCAGACGGTCACCTCTGTAGCTGTAGTGTCATTTTTCCTATGGTCCAATGTGTAAATTAAACAAAAAAGTGCACGTTTGTTATGATGTCCAAGATGGGGACCAGGATGTGGACATAATAAAAAATTAGGGAACATGATAGGAGACATTTCTACAATACATATAATCATTCTTATCTATCTAATACGATGACAACAGCTCTCCATACCTGCAGTCCACCACAAGGACCACCCTCTCTAATCCCTGAAAAATGAAATCATCCTCAGTGACGAAGAGAGGGGGCCAAGCGCCCCCCATGGTACCAGAGCATTGACTCTTCTAAGAGTCCTAAGAGTCCTGCTCACACTGATGGGGTGAAGCTGTGGGACCCTATTTTCAGAGATGATGTCCTCCACCCAACTCTCAAAAAGCTGAAAGGGTCTTCAGTAGAGATGGATAGTCGAGCTGGGCTATCAGACGGTCACCTCTGTAGCTGTAGTGTCATTTTTCCTATGGTCCAATGTGTAAATTAAACAAAAAAGTGCACGTTTGTTATGATGTCCAAGATGGGGACCAGGATGTGGACATAATAAGAAATTAGGGAACATGATAGGAGACATTTCTACAATACATATAATCATTCTTATCTATCTAATACGATGACAACAGCTCTCCATACCTGCAGTCCACCACAAGGACCACCCTCTCTAATCCCTGAAAAATGAAATCATCCTCAGGGACGAAGAGAGGGGGCTAAGCGCCCCCCATGGTTTTAGAGCATTGACTCTTCTAAGAGTCCTAAGAGTCCTGCTTACACTGATGGGGTGCAGCTGTGGGACCCTATTTTCAGAGATGATGTCCTCCACCCAACTCTCAAAAAGCTGAAAGGGTCTTCAGTAGAGATGGATAGTCGAGCTGGGCTATCAGACGGTCACCTCTGTAGCTGTAGTGTCATTTTTCCTATGGTCCAATGTGTAAATTAAACAAAAAAGTGCACGTTTGTTATGATGTTCAAGATGGGGACCAGGATGTGGACATAATAAAAAATTAGGGAACATGATAGGAGACATTTCTACAATACATATAATCATTCTTATCTATCTAATACGATCACAACAGCTCTCCATACCTGCAGTCCACCACAAGGACCACCCTCTCTAATCCCTGAAAAATGAAATCATCCTCAGTGACGAAGAGAGGGGGCCAAGCGCCCCCCATGGTACCAGAGCATTGACTCTTCTAAGAGTCCTAAGAGTCCTGCTCACACTGATGGGGTGAAGCTGTGGGACCCTATTTTCAGAGATGATGTCCTCCACCCAACTCTCAAAAAGCTGAAAGGGTCTTCAGTAGAGATGGATAGTCGAGCTGGGCTATCAGACGGTCACCTCTGTAGCTGTAGTGTCATTTTTCCTATGGTCCAATGTGTAAATTAAACAAAAAAGTGCACGTTTGTTATGATGTCCAAGATGGGGACCAGGATGTGGACATAATAAGAAATTAGGGAACATGATAGGAGACATTTCTACAATACATATAATCATTCTTATCTATCTAATACGATGACAACAGCTCTCCATACCTGCAGTCCACCACAAGGACCACCCTCTCTAATCCCTGAAAAATGAAATCATCCTCAGGGACGAAGAGAGGGGGCTAAGCGCCCCCCATGGTTTTAGAGCATTGACTCTTCTAAGAGTCCTAAGAGTCCTGCTTACACTGATGGGGTGCAGCTGTGGGACCCTATTTTCAGAGATGATGTCCTCCACCCAACTCTCAAAAAGCTGAAAGGGTCTTCAGTAGAGATGGATAGTCGAGCTGGGCTATCAGACGGTCACCTCTGTAGCTGTAGTGTCATTTTTCCTATGGTCCAATGTGTAAATTAAACAAAAAAGTGCACGTTTGTTATGATTTCCAAGATGGGGACCAGGATGTGGACATAATAAAAAAATAGGGAACATGATAGGAGACATTTCTACAATACATATAATCATTCTTATCTATCTAATACGATGACAACAGCTCTCCATACCTGCAGTCCACAACAAGGACCACCCTCTCTATTCCCTGAAAAGTGAAATCATCCTCAGTGACGAAGAGAGGGGGCTAAGCGCCCCCCATGGTCTCAGAGCATTGACTCTTCTAAGAGTCCTAAGAGTCCTGCTCACAGTGATGGGGTGCAGCTGTGGGACCCTATTTTCAGAGATGATGTTCTCCACCCAACTCTCAAAAAGCTGAAAGGGTCTTCAGTAGAGATGGATAGTCGAGCTGGGCTATCAGACGGTCACCTCTGTAGCTGTAGTGTCATTTTTCCTATGGTCCAATGTGTAAATTAAACAAAAAAGTGCACGTTTGTTATGATGTCCAAGATGGGGACCAGGATGTGGACATAATAAAAAATTAGGGAACATGATAGGAGACATTTCTACAATACATATAATCATTCTTATCTATCTAATACGATGATAACAGCTCTCCATATCTGCAGTCCACCACAAGGACCACCCTCTCTAATCCCTGAAAAATGAAATCATCCTCAGTGATGAAGAGAGGGGGCTAAGTGCCCCCAATGGTCTCAGAGCATTGACTCTTCTAAGAGTCCTAAGAGTCCTGCTCACACTGATGGGGTGCAGCTGTGGGACCCTATTTTCAGAGATGATGTCCTCCACCCAACTCTCAAAAAGCTGAAAGGGTCTTCAGTAGAGATGGATAGTCGAGCTGGGCTATCAGACGGTCACCTCTGTAGCTGTAGTGTCATTTTTCCTATGGTCCAATGTGTAAATTAAACAAAAAAGTGCACGTTTGTTATGATGTCCAAGATGGGGACCAGGATGTGGACATAATAAAAAATTAGGGAACATGATAGGAGACATTTCTACAATACATATAATCATTCTTATCTATCTAATACGATGACAACAGCTCTCCATACCTGCAGTCCACCACAAGGACCACCCTCTCTAATCCCTGAAAAATGAAATCATCCTCAGTGACGAAGAGAGGGGGCTAAGCGCCCCCATGGTCTCAGAGCATTAACTCTTCTAAGAGTCCTAAGAGTCCTGCTCACACTGATGGGGTGCAGCTGTGGGACCCTATTTTCAGAGATGATGTCCTCCACCCAACTCTCAAAAAGCTGAAAGGGTCTTCAGTAGAGATGGATAGTCGAGCTGGGCTATCAGACGGTCACCTCTGTAGCTGTAGTGTCATTTTTCCTATGGTCCAATGTGTAAATTAAACAAAAAAGTGCACGTTTGTTATGATGTCCAAGATGGGGACCAGGATGTGGACATAATAAAAAATTAGGGAACATGATAGGAGACATTTCTACAATACATATAATCATTCTTATCTATCTAATACGATGACAACAGCTCTCCATACCTGCAGTCCACCACAAGGACCACCCTCTCTAATCCCTGAAAAATGAAATCATCCTCAGTGACGAAGAGAGGGGGCCAAGCGCCCCCCATGGTACCAGAGCATTGACTCTTCTAAGAGTCCTAAGAGTCCTGCTCACACTGATGGGGTGAAGCTGTGGGACCCTATTTTCAGAGATGATGTCCTCCACCCAACTCTCAAAAAGCTGAAAGGGTCTTCAGTAGAGATGGATAGTCGAGCTGGGCTATCAGACGGTCACCTCTGTAGCTTTAGTGTCATTTTTCCTATGGTCCAATGTGTAAATTAAACAAAAAAGTGCACGTTTGTTATGATGTCCAAGATGGGGACCAGGATGTGGACATAATAAAAAATTAGGGAACATGATAGGAGACATTTCTACAATACATATAATCATTCTTATCTATCTAATACGATGACAACAGCTCTCCATACCTGCAGTCCACCACAAGGACCACCCTCTCTAATCCCTGAAAAATGAAATCATCCTCAGTGACGAAGAGAGGGGGCCAAGCGCCCCCCATGGTACCAGAGCATTGACTCTTCTAAGAGTCCTTAGAGTCCTGCTCACACTGATGGGGTGAAGCTGTGGGACCCTATTTTCAGAGATGATGTCCTCCACCCAACTCTCAAAAAGCTGAAAGGGTCTTCAGTAGAGATGGATAGTCGAGCTGGGCTATCAGACGGTCACCTCTGTAGCTGTAGTGTCATTTTTCCTATGGTCCAATGTGTAAATTAAACAAAAAAGTGCACGTTTGTTATGATGTCCAAGATGGGGACCAGGATGTGGACATAATAAAAAATTAGGGAACATGATAGGAGACATTTCTACAATACATATAATCATTCTTATCTATCTAATACGATCACAACAGCTCTCCATACCTGCAGTCCACCACAAGGACCACTCTCTCTAATCCCTGAAAAATGAAATCATCCTCAGTGACGAAGAGAGGGGGCTAAGCGCCCCCCATGGTCTCAGAGCATTGACTCTTCTAAGAGTCCTAAGATTCCTGCTTACACTGATGGGGTGCAGCTGTGGGACCCTATTTTCAGAGATGATGTCCTCCACCCAACTCTCAAAAAGCTGAAAGGGTCTTCAGTAGAGATGGATAGTCGAGCTGGGCTATCAGACGGTCACCTCTGTAGCTGTAGTGTCATTTTTCCTATGGTCCAATGTGTAAATTAAACAAAAAAGTGCACGTTTGTTATGATGTCCAAGATGGGGACCAGGATGTGGACATAATAAAAAATTAGGGAACATGATAGGAGACATTTCTACAATACATATAATCATTCTTATCTATCTAATACGATCACAACAGCTCTCCATACCTGCAGTCCACCACAAGGACCACTCTCTCTAATCCCTGAAAAATGAAATCATCCTCAGTGACGAAGAGAGGGGGCTAAGCGCCCCCCATGGTCTCAGAGCATTGACTCTTCTAAGAGTCCTAAGATTCCTGCTCACACTGATGGGGTGCAGCTGTGGGACCCTATTTTCAGAGATGATGTCCTCCACCCAACTCTCAAAAAGCTGAAAGGGTCTTCAGTAGAGATGGATAGTCGAGCTGGGCTATCAGACGGTCACCTCTGTAGCTGTAGTGTCATTTTTCCTATGGTCCAATGTGTAAATTAAACAAAAAAGTGCACGTTTGTTATGATGTCCAAGATGGGGACCAGGATGTGGACATAATAAAAAAATAGGGAACATGATAGGAGACATTTCTACAATACATATAATCATTCTTATCTATCTAATACGATGACAACAGCTCTCCATACCTGCAGTCCACCACAAGGACCACCCTCTCTATTCCCTGAAAAGTGAAATCATCCTCAGTGACGAAGAGAGGGGGCTAAGCGCCCCCCATGGTCTCAGAGCATTGACTCTTCTAAGAGTCCTAAGAGTCCTGCTCACACTGATGGGGTGCAGCTGTGGGACCCTATTTTCAGAGATGATGTCCTCCACCCAACTCTCAAAAAGCTGAAAGGGTCTTCAGTAGAGATGGATAGTCGAGCTGGACTATCAGACGGTCACCTCTGTAGCTGTAGTGTCATTTTTCCTATGGTCCAATGTGTAAATTAAACAAAAAAGTGCACGTTTGTTATGATGTCCAAGATGGGGACCAGGATGTGGACATAATAAAAAATTAGGGAACATGATAGGAGACATTTCTACAATACATATAATCATTCTTATCTATCTAATACGATGACAACAGCTCTCCATACCGTATTTCATGGTCAATCCAGGTTTGTCAGTGATGGCACTGACATAATGTATGGCGTCTTTTTCGGGTGTTATCCTTTGCCTTTTCATTGTGAAAATCCAGTTGCCTATATCAAAGCAAATTCTACTACTTGTAAAGTATGCAGAAAATGAAATGTAGAACATATAACATCAACTGCTTAGGAACGCATCATAGGTTAGTACTTAAAAGGATATTGTCATGTTCTAGTCATAATGCAAGCTGGACATTTTTCATGTTACCCTGTAATCGCCGGCCTGTTCTAATGCTCACAAGCAAAGATATATGCTCAGCTGCTAAGGCTTCCCTCTGCCTTCTGAATGAAAATTGAATATGTCTGGCTCACTGTGTATATAGCAGGTGCTCAGAAAAAATAAGAGTCAATTCAAAAGAAATAGCTCTGGTACACTATAGTGATTAATAACGTAAGAAAAGAACTCTTGGAATGCTGAAAATTCTTTATTTGTGCAAAAGGATAATTCATCCAACGTTTCGACCTTGTTTTTAGGTCTTTATCAAGGATAAAGTTATCTAAGATCATAAAGGGTTACAAAACCATATAAACACGTAATTAGTACATAGTACAACATAACAGTACAATATATTGCTACTTGAGAGTACAATGGGTCAAATGACCATGAGGCACATACAAAAAATTTTTCCAAAGCCATAGTGAAAACATTTGTACTGAGGAAAGAAAATTTCCACATGACCTATCTGGAGAAACATTCTGGATCAAACAACCAAAAATAGTCAAGCAGGTAAATACACACCTATATGGATAACAGGATGATATGTGTTCAATTGTATAGCGTCATTGCCATTAAGGTACAAATGGAAAACTTGCAATCCTATATAGTGAAGGAAATGAACACATATCATATCAAAGAACACAGGAACATGGGTGTGAGAAAAACCTCAATGTTTATACTTTGTTCTTTATAATGGTGTGAACATGTATATGTCTCAGTACCTTATGCACTTGAGAATTCTAGTGAGTAGATGATGAAAGCCTATTCCAGAACTGGAATCGGTAAATAATTGTAGGTGGAATCTAAATGAAAAGATGGTACAAGTGTTATCATGACACGTGGGCTATAACACAATGGACCGTGTGACAAAGAAGAAAGGAGAGAAAGAAGAGGAAGAAAATGGAACTACCTGTAACATTACGTGATAGTCACTGGTAAGTATCACTTGACAATTCAGGTGAAAAAGGATTCCTTTATTAAAGGGTTCTCAGTCGCCTCAGGATCATGAAATACTAGGGTAAATGATATGAGAATGGGTAAGAAGCACCACTAAAGGAAATATGAAATGCAGGACATATATCTATAAACCCCTGAACTACATGATAGAAATAAAAAGAAGAAAAAAGAAAAAAAAGAAGAAAGAAGAACACATAGAATGCGGAAAGAGAATGGGTACAACTACCTGAGTTACTGCAGGGAGGCCCCTGGTTGGTATTGTGAGGGTTAGTGGAATTCCTTCACTGAAGGGTTCTCAGTTGCCTCAGGTTCGTGAAAAATGCTATAGACAAATAATGCCCGGAGAAAAGGGGTTCATATACAGCGAATAATGGTAATACAAGGTACATGTGTCACATGTAATAGTATATATATATATATTGTACTAAGCTCTACACCAGAAATAGAAAGTAGTCCCTCTGCCTTCTGTCTAGGTGCCCTGAGTTATGTCCTGTAAACTGTCACAGCGACCCAGACACACATGTGTAGTAGGGGAATATCCCTGCTGAGATGCCAGTGCTAGAGCACTCGTTTGCTGTGGAGTTGAACGCTATGTGAGCAGTTCTTACCTTCAATGAGCAGAAGTCTCTTTTTTCAGATTTCAATATCTCTGTGGGTATCTGGCAGAAATATGGAATACTCTTTACTGCTAAGACCCTGTACACCACTCCCACTAAAGGGGGCTTTACACGCTGCGACATCGCTAATGCGGAGTCGTTGGGGTCACGGAATTTGTGACGCACATCCGGCCGCATTAGCGATGTTGCTGCGTGTGACACCGATGAGCGATTTTGCATCGTTGCAAAAACGTGCAAAATCGCTCATCGGTGACATGGGTCTCCATTCTCGATTATCGTTACTGCAGCAGTAACGATGTAGTTCGTCGCTCCTGCGGCAGCACACATCACTCCGTGTGACACCGCAGAAACGAGGAACCTCTCCTTACCTGCCTCCCAGCCGCTATGAGGAAGGAAGGAGGTGGGCGGGATGTTCCGGCCACTCATCTCCGCCCCTCCGCTGCTATTGGGCGGTCGCTCAGTGACGTCGCTGTGACGCCGCACGGACCGCCCCCTTAGAAAGGAGGCGGTTCGCCGGTCACAGCGACGTCGCCGGGCAGGTAAGTATGTGTGACGGGTCTGGTCGGTGTTGTGCGGCATGGGCAGCGATTTACCCGTGTCGCGCAACAGATGGGGGCGGGTACCCACACTAGCGATATCGGGACCGATATCGCAGTGTGTAAAGTAGCCTTTAGTCACATGACCAAGACTGTATCTGTGTCCCTACAACACACTTGAGACAAATGTGTGTGTGAGCCTGCATTGTGGGGTATATATAATATATTATAGAGCTGGGAAGGATCATTCTAAGCAGTGAGCTGTTCCAGTATTTGTAGGAAAATACCCAGTAGAAGCATCAAACACAGCACCAATACCTCCCATCAGTATCCCACCACAGTGCCATGTAACCCATGCCCTACACTCCCATCTACACCAATACTATACAGGCACAAACTAGTATATCTGACTAAAAGCCCCCAAAATATGAAGAACGGCCTATAGTTGAGTGTGGATATAAAATCTATGTGAGCAGAGCTAGAATAGAAATCACTGATCGCATTGAAGTCATTCTGACCATAAATCACCATGATATCAAGGTGAGGAGTTGTGTGTTACTGCTGGGAGGAAAGGGTTAACAGTGGAATATTAAGGTGCATTTCTGTGTGCAGTGTTACTAGTCAATGTAACAATTCAGTATGAGATGCTCTTGGTGCCGGGGGAGGGAGATGCTCTCCTGAGCAAGATAGATGGGGAATGAACATAATATCTATATAGTGTAAGGCAGGGGGTCTCAAACTCGGCTGGGTGTATGGGCCGCACAGAGGAAAAAAATAATTTGGGGGGCTGCATTCTTTGCAAGACAAAGTGACATTTTTATTGGTACCATATATGTATATATTTTTTTCACACACCTTTGGATGACTGATTTTCAACATTTTTCACTTGTTTATTATAACAAATGTGCACATTCTTTGGTTAAATCTAAAAAAAATAAATGTGATGTTAAAAAAAAGTCATGCCTTATTTTGTTTTTTTTTACATTTTATCCCTTTCTTTTAACTAATAGTGTTACAATTATGACGCTAGCGTTTTGTGAAGGGAATGCTTTGCCTACTTCCGTGACTATGGCCTTCCGGAACTGCTGCATTTTGGCTGACCTCTCCGCCTCGGGAATAAGAGACATAAAGTTCTCCTTGTAGCGTGGGTCTAACAGTGTTACCAACCAGTAATGATTGTCGGCCAAGATGTTCTTAACGCGAGGGTCACGAGACAGGCAGCTTACCATAAAGTCATCCATGTGCGCCAGACTCTTAACAGCCATCACTTCAGTATCCAGACCAACACGATGACTGAACATGCTGTCCTCCTCCTTCTCCTCCTCCTCCTCATCTACCCTGTCCTCTGGCCAGCCACGCTGAACTGAGCATATGACTGGTATGCATGTCATATCCTCAATTTGGCCGGAGAGTTGCTCCATGTCTTCATCTTCCTCCTCGTCATAGTCCTCCACTGCACGTTGTGATGAGACGAGGCTGGGCTATGTGTTATCACCCACACCCACTACTGTTTCTTGCTCCAACTCATCGTGTTCCGCCTGCAATGCATCATGTTTGGTTTTGAGCAGAGACCGTTTTAGAAGGCAGAGAAGCGGTATGGTGACGCTAATAATGGCGTCATCGCCGCTCACCATCTTGGTGGAGTCCTCAAAGTTTTGGAGGATGGTACATAGGTCGGACATCCATCTCCACTCCTCAGGTGTTATGTGTGGAGTTTGACCCATTTCCCGACGGCTTAGGTGATGCAGGTACTCAACAACTGCCCTCTTCTGCTCACATATCCTGATCAACATGTGCAGAGTTGAATTCCAACGCGTGGGGACATCACACACCAGTCTGTGAGCCGGAAGATGCAAATGACGCTGAAAGCCGGCAAGGCCGGCTGAAGCAGTAGGTGACTTTCGAAAATGTGCAGACAGGCGGCGAACTTTTACCAGCAGATGAGACAGCTCTGGGTATGACTTTAGAAACCGCTGAACCACGAGGTTGAGCACATGGGCCATGCATGGAACATGTGTCAGCTGGCCTCGCCTCAAAGCCGCCACTAGGTTCCGGCCATTGTCACACACAACCTTTCCTGGCTTTAGGTTCAGAGGTGTGAGCCAGTGATCTGCATGCTGTTTTAGAGCTGTCCACACCTCTTCTGCATTGTGGGATTTGTCACTTATGCAGATTAGCTGCAGCACAGCCTGTTGCCGCTTCGCCGAGGCAGTGCTGCAGTGCTTCCAGCTTGGGACTGGTGTGGAGGGTAAAGTGGATGAGGATGCGCAGGAGGAGGAGGAGGCTGAAGAGCATGACATTCCGGAGCTGTAGAGTGTGGGTGAAACCCTGACTGAGGTAGGGCCTGCAAACCTTGGTGTGGGAAGGACTTGTTCCGTTCCTCGCTCAAACTGGGTCCCAGCTGGGCTGGGCTGGGTAGGGCGTTGTGGGGGGTTTGTCTATCTCCGTTTGAGGTGAGTTTGTTTAAGTTAGCCTTTTCTTTGGCGTTTTTTGGAGCCCTGCGGGTTGGGGAGTTGGTATCGCCCAGTAAGGCGTTCCCCGGGGGCTTGGATTGTGGTGACATTGTCAGTGGAAAACGGAGTTGAATTTTGGATTAGGAAATCGAAAACTGATCAGAGAGGTGTGGGTAGACTAGTCCGTTTGGGGATGGTTGTGGCATCTGATATGTGCCTGTTCAAGTGTCTCGGGAATTTTCAACAGATCCGTCCGAAGGTGGATGGCCCCTTATTATGTCACGAGGATGGGTCCTTTTTATCGAGATACCAATTTGTGAGTGTTTTTAGGGCATGTTTGAAGTCGTTGGGGTTAGATCCGAAGTCTTTCGGATTGGGGCAGCGACGGAGGCCTCTATATGCGGCCTACCGGAGGAGACAGTTAAGCAGATTGGTAGGTGGAAGTCGCAGCGCTTTAAGTCGTATGTACGTCCCCAGGTGGTTGTTGGCAATTGAGGGGAAAAGGGGGGGGGTATTAGGGTAGCAATGGGGGGGGGGAGAGTGTGTGTTTTTTGTCAATTTGGTTTGGTGAGGCAATAAAATGGTGTCGTCTGTACATTTTGTATTGCAGAAGCACCCCCCCTTCCTTCCCTGGTCTGGATCCTTGGCCACTCTTATGTGTATTGGGGAGCCCGACGAGCGGACACGAGATGGAACGGGAGACAGCTAGGTTTTGAGAAGGACCTGGCTCTCGTGCGATGGCTCGGTGTTCGGGGGTTAGGGTGGAACAGGGTGTTGCAGGAGGTGCATAGATACGCCCGGTTGGACAGACCTCCTGACATCTTAGTGTTGCATGCCGGGGGGAATGATTTGGGTGGGCGTCCTTTTCGAATCTTGATAAAGGACATCAAACATGATTTGTTACGGTTATGGGTGTCGTTTCCAGGTCTAACGATAGTCTGGTCGGAGATAGTAGCGAGAAAGAGTTGGCAGAAAGCGCGGTCAGTTGACAGGTTGAACAAGGCGCGGGCGAAGGTTAATAGGGCGATCTCGAAGTTTGTTAGTCGGAACGGGGGTATAGCAATACGGCATGTTGAGTTGGAAAGGACGGAAGAGGAATTTTGGTTGGCTGACGGGGTACACCTTAATGCGGTGGGAACTGACTTATGGGCTCTTGGCTTGCAGGGAGGTATTGAGAGGGCCCTTTGGTTGCGGGGGGTCTCAGGCACTTGAAGGGTTTCAAGGTGCCTTCATTGTGGTGTTGTTTATTGGTGGGTCCTTGAAGTTGGTTTAAAATTGGTTCGGGGATTCATCCGGGTATGGATCCCCTCATTGGCAGAATTGATGGTCCCCTGGTGATTTTGGGGGGGAACCCCGACGGGGTATGTCGGGGCCCCTGGGGGTGTGGTTGGGGTTGACGGAGGATTAACCCTTACCATGTGGTGCTCCTGAGCCAGTGTGGGTAACGGCTGGGAGCAAGTTGAGGTTTTTTATTGCTCGGTTATGGGAATCACCAGGGTTTTGGTAGCTTCAAGGACCTTACCACATTGCAAATTTTATTGGTTATGTATTCTTGTTAATAAAATGGCTGCTATGGCCAAAATTATCCAAAGATAAATTTGTGTCTGTGTAATTACTTTTAAATAAGAAATGGGAATGGAGGTGTGGGGTATGAAAGGAAGACCGGAGTCAACAATTCCAGGGTCAAGCATGTTTATTTGCGTAAGCTTCGTTCCAGGGTAGAAAGGGTAAGAGTGCCTTTCAGAATTCGAAGTGGTCGGACTGTACGGACCACCAAGAACTGCAGGAGAGCTTGAACATCTTCCCATGGATTTGCGACATCCTCCCTCATCAGTTACGTAGGTAAGCAGGTTCTCAGCATTGCAGCCCATTTGTTATCTTAAGTTAGTTAAGCGGGGTTAACTAACCTGTCAGTTCAGCCTCAGGTCTAAAGCAGAGGCCTGGACTCCACTCCTTACTCCTCACTCCACAACTCTCCTTAAAAACAACTGACTCCTTTTTCCTGCCCCGGGGTCTCCAGACCCCTAGGTGGGCGTTTCCTTCCGTCTGGTCCTGCCCACTGGTGTGCCTGTCTTTCCCTGGGGGAGGTGACTAGGATTTTCTGGTTGGCTTTGTGTGACTTAGGTGAGGGAAGTTGTTATGCGGGGGCCTATGTGTGACTACCTGCAGTGTCAGGGCGTCACATATGTATGTGTGTATGTCTGCTAAAGGAATCCGCACCGTCATATTTACAAACACAAAATTTTGCAGACACCTCATGTGACTCAGGGAACATCGTAGACTATGTTTTAACAGGAATATTTAACCCCGCGCTTTACAGTTACTCTCAAAAAACCTGCCTCCATTAAACTGAATGGAGGTGGGAGCTGCAAGTTATTAATAGCAGCTGTGATTGGTTGCTATAAGAACAAAGGACATTCATAGTATAAGAAGCTTATGTGTGAGATAATATGATGTCAGTGGGGAGACAGATAGAGAGAGACAGACACAGACTGAGAGACAAACAGACAGAGACAGATAGGCATAGACAGACAGGGAAAGAGACAGAGACAAACAGACAGAGGCAGACAGGGAAAGAGACAGACAGAGATAGACAGGGAAAAAAGGCAGACAGACAGAGACAGAGAAAGAGACAGAGGCAGATAGGGAAACAGACAGAGACAAACATACAGAGACAGGCAGGAGAAAAGGCAGACCGACAGGGAAAGAGACAGACAGGGGAAGAGACAGACAGAGAGAGACAGACAGATAGAGACAGACAAAGAAATACAGAGATAGACAGGGAAAGAGACAAACGGGGAATGAGTCAGACAGAGAGAGACAAAGAGAGACAGGCAGAGAGAGACAGGGAAAGAGACAGACAGGGGAAGAGAAAGACAGAGACAGACAAAGAAATACAGAGACAGACAGGGGAAGAGACAGACAGGGGAAGAGACAGACAGGGGAAGAGACAGACAGACAGGGAAAGAGACAGACCTGGAAAAGAGACAGACCTGGAAAAGAGACAGGCCTGGAAAAGAGACAGACAGACATAGAAACAGACAGCCACAAAGAGAGAGAGAGACAGACAGACACAGAGAGACAGACAGAGATAGAGAGACAGACAGACATGGATAGAGATAGAGACACACAGAGACAGACAGATGACAGAGACTGGGAGAGAGACAGACAGAAGCATAAATCCCTAACTAAAACTTAACATTTAATGATAGTTTTAAAAGGTAAAAAAACACAAATCATGTAAATAGAATGACTCTCTTCTGTGCATAGAGTCAACATTTTGTGTTTGTAAATATGACGGTGCGGATTCCTTTAGCAGACATACACACATACATATGTGACGCCCTGACACTGCAGGTAGTCACACATAGGCCCCCGCATAACAACTTCCCTCACCTAAGTCACACAAAGCCAACCAGAAAACCCTAGTCACCTCCCCCAGGGAAAGACAGGCACACCAGTGGGCAGGACCAGACGGAAGGAAACGCCCACCTAGGGGTCTGGAGACCCCGGGGCAGGAAAAAGGAGTCAGTTGTTTTTAAGGAGAGTTGTGGAGTGAGGAGTAAGGAGTGGAGTCCAGGCCTCTGCTTTAGACCTGAGGCTGAACTGACAGGTTAGTTAACCCCGCTTAACTAACTTAAGATAACAAATGGGCTGCAATGCTGAGAACCTGCTTACCTACGTAACTGATGAGGGAGGATGTCGCAAATCCATGGGAAGATGTTCAAGCTCTCCTGCAGTTCTTGGTGGCCCGTACAGTCCGACCACTTCGAATTCTGAAAGGCACTCTTACCCTTTCTACCCTGGAACGAAGCTTAGGCAAATAAACATGCTTGACCCTGGAATTGTTGACTCCGGTCTTCCTTTCATACCCCACACCTCCATTCCCATTTCTTATTTAAAAGTAATTACACAGACACAAATTTATCTTTGGATAATTTTGGCCATAGCAGCCATTTTATTAACAAGAATACATAACCAATAAAATTTGCAATGTGGTAAGGTCCTTGAAGCTACCAAAACCCTGGTGATTCCCATAACCGAGCAATAAAAAACCTCAACTTGCTCCCAGCCGTTACCCACACTGGCTCAGGAGCACCAAATGGTAAGGGTTAATCCTCCGTCAACCCCAACCACACCCCCAGGGGCCCCGACATACCCCGTCGGGGTTCCCCCCCAAAATCACCAGGGGACCATCAATTCTGCCAATGAGGGGATCCATACCCGGATGAATCCCCGAACCAATTTTAAACCAACTTCAAGGACCCACCAATAAACAACACCACAACGAAGGCACCTTGAAACCCTTCAAGTGCCTGAGACCCCCCGCAACCAAAGGGCCCTCTCAATACCTCCCTGCAAGCCAAGAGCCCATAAGTCAGTTCCCACCGCATTAAGGTGTACCCCGTCAGCCAACCAAAATTCCTCTTCCGTCCTTTCCAACTCAACATGCCGTATTGCTATACCCCCGTTCCGACTAACAAACTTCGAGATCGCCCTATTAACCTTCGCCCGCGCCTTGTTCAACCTGTCAACTGACCGCGCTTTCTGCCAACTCTTTCTCGCTACTATCTCCGACCAGACTATCGTTAGACCTGGAAACGACACCCATAACCGTAACAAATCATGTTTGATGTCCTTTATCAAGATTCGAAAAGGACACCCACCCAAATCATTCCCCCCGGCATGCAACACTAACATGTCAGGAGGTCTGTCCAACCGGGCGTATCTATGCACCTCCTGCAACACCCTGTTCCACCCTAACCCCCGAACACCGAGCCATCGCACGAGAGCCAGGTCCTTCTCAAAACCTAGCTGTCTCCCGTTCCATCTCGCGTCCGCTCGTCGGGCTCCCCAATACACATAAGAGTGGCCAAGGATCCAGACCAGGGAAGGAAGAGGGGGTGCTTCTGCAATACAAAATGTACAGACGACACCATTTTATTGCCTCACCAAACCAAATTGACAAAAAACACACACTCTCACCCCCCCCATTGCTACCCTAATACCCCCCCTTTTCCCCTCAATTGCCAACAACCACCTGGGGACGTACATACGACTTAAAGCGCTGCGACTTCCACCTACCAATCTGCTTAACTGTCTCCTCCGGTAGGCCGCATATAGAGGCCTCCGTCGCTGCCCCAATCCGAAAGACTTCGGATCTAACCCCAACGACTTCAAACATGCCCTAAAAACACTCACAAATTGGTATCTCGATAAAAAGGACCCATCCTCGTGACATAATAAGGGGCCATCCACCTTCGGACGGATCTGTTGAAAATTCCCGAGACACTTGAACGGGCACATATCAGATGCCACAACCATCCCCAAACGGACTAGTCTACCCACACCTCTCTGATCAGTTTTCGATTTCCTAATCCAAAATTCAACTCCGTTTTCCACTGACATAATGTCACCCCAATCCAAGCCCCCGGGGAACGCCTTACTGGGCGATACCAACTCCCCAACCCGCAGGGCTCCAAAAAACGCCAAAGAAAGGCTAACTTAAACAAACTCACCTCAAACGGAGATAGACAAACCCCCCACAACGCCCTACCCAGCCGGGTAGGGACCCAGCCCAGCCCAGCTGGGACCCAGTTTGAGCGAGGAACGGAACAAGTCCTTCCCACACCAAGGTTTGCAGGCCCTACCTCAGTCAGGGTTTCACCCACACTCTACAGCTCCGGAATGTCATGCTCTTCAGCCTCCTCCTCCTCCTGCGCATCCTCATCCACTTTACCCTCCACACCAGTCCCAAGCTGGAAGCACTGCAGCACTGCCTCGGCGAAGCGGCAACAGACTGTGCTGCAGCTAATCTGCATAGGTGACAAACCCCACAATGCAGAAGAGGTGTGGACAGCTCTAAAACAGCATGCAGATCACTGGCTCACACCTCTGAACCTAAAGCCAGGAAAGGTTGTGTGTGACAATGGCCGGAACCTGGTGGCGGCTTTGAGGCGAGGCCAGCTGACACATGTTCCATGCATGGCCCATGTGCTCAACCTCGTGGTTCAGCGGTTTCTAAAGTCATACCCAGAGCTGTCTGATCTGCTGGTAAAAGTTCGCTGCCTGTCTGCACATTTTCGAAAGTCACCTACTGCTTCAGCCGGCCTTGCCGGCTTTCAGCGTCGTTTGCATCTTCCGGCTCACAGACTGGTGTGTGATGTCCCCACGCGTTGGAATTCAACTCTGCACATGTTGATCAGGATATGTGAGCAGAAGAGGGCAGTTGTTGAGTACCTGCATCACCTAAGCCGTCGGGAAATGGGTCAAACTCCACACATAACACCTGAGGAGTGGAGATGGATGTCCGACCTATGTACCATCCTCCAAAACTTTGAGGACTCCACCAAGATGGTGAGCGGCGATGACGCCATTATTAGCGTCACCATACCGCTTCTCTGCCTTCTAAAACGGTCTCTGCTCAAAACCAAACATGATGCATTGCAGGCGGAACACGATGAGTTGGAGCAAGAAACAGTAGTGGGTGTGGGTGTTAACACACAGTCCAGCCTCGTCTCATCACAACGTGCAGTGGAGGACTATGACGAGGAGGAGGATGAAGACATGGAGCAACTCTCCGGCCAAATTGAGGATATGACATGCATACCAATCATATGCTCAGTTCAGCGTGGCTGGCCAGAGGACAGGGTAGATGATGAGGAGGAGGAGGAGGAGGAGGAGGAGGAGGAGAAGGAGGAGGACAGCATGTTCAGTCATCGTGTTGGTCTGGATACTGAAGTGATGGCTGTTAAGAGTCTGGCGCACATGGATGACTTTATGGTAAGCTGCCTGTCTCGTGACCCTCGCGTTAAGAACATCTTGGCCGACAATCATTACTGGTTGGTAACACTGTTAGACCCACGCTACAAGGAGAACTTTATGTCTCTTATTCCCGAGGCGGAGAGGTCAGCCAAAATGCAGCAGTTCCGGAAGGCCATAGTCACGGAAGTAGGCAAAGCATTCCCTTCACAAAACGCTATTTGTTATAATAAACAAGTGAAAAATGTTGAAAATCAGTCATCCAAAGGTGTGTGAAAAAAATATATATATATGGTACCAATAAAAATGTCACTTTGTCCTGCAAAGAATGCAGCCCCCCAAATTATTTTTTTCCTCTGTGCGGCCCATACACCCAGCCGAGTTTGAGTCCCCCTGCCTTACACTATATAGATATCATGTTCATTCCCCATCTATCTTGCTCAGGAGAGCATCTCCCTCCCCCGGCACCAAGAGCAGCTCATATTGAATTGTTACATTGACTAGTAACACTGCACACAGAAATGCACCTTAATATTCCACTGTTAACCCTTTCCTCCCAGCAGTAACACACAACTCCTCACCTTGATATCATGGTGATTTATGGTCAGAATGACTTCAATGCGATCAGTGATTTCTATTCTAGCTCTGCTCACATAGATTTTATATCCACACTCAACTATAGGCCGTTCTTCATATTTTGGGGGCTTTTAGTCAGATATACTAGTTTGTGCCTGTATAGTATTGGTGTAGATGGGAGTGTAGGGCATGGGTTACATGGCACTGTGGTGGGATACTGATGGGAGGTATTGGTGCTGTGTTTGATGCTTCTACTGGGTATTTTCCTACAAATACTGGAACAGCTCACTGCTTAGAATGATCCTTCCCAGCTCTATAATATATTATATATACCCCACAATGCAGGCTCACACACACATTTGTCTCAAGTGTGTTGTAGGGACACAGATACAGTCTTGGTCATGTGACTAAAGGCTACTTTACACACTGCGATATCGGTCCCGATATCGCTAGTGTGGGTACCCGCCCCATCTGTTGCGCGACACGGGCAAATCGCTGCCCATGCCGCACAACACCGACCAGACCCGTCACACATACTTACCTGACCGGCGACGTCGCTGTGACCGGCGAACCGCCTCCTTTCTAAGGGGGCGGTCCGTGCGGCGTCACAGCGACGTCACTGAGCGACCGCCCAATAGCAGCGGAGGGGCGGAGATGAGTGGCCGGAACATCCCGCCCACCTCCTTCCTTCCTCATAGCGGCTGGGAGGCAGGTAAGGAGAGGTTCCTCGTTTCTGCGGTGTCACACGGAGTGATGTGTGCTGCCGCAGGAGCGACGAACTACATCGTTACTGCTGCAGTAACGATAATCGAGAATGGAGACCCATGTCACCGATGAGCGATTTTGCACGTTTTTGCAACGATGCAAAATCGCTCATCGGTGTCACACGCAGCAACATCGCTAATGCGGCCGGATGTGCGTCACAAATTCCGTGACCCCAACGACTCCGCATTAGCGATGTCGCAGCGTGTAAAGCCCCCTTTAGTGGGAGTGGTGTACAGGGTCTTAGCAGTAAAGAGTATTCCATATTTCTGCCAGATACCCACAGAGATATTGAAATCTGAAAAAAGAGACTTCTGCTCATTGAAGGTAAGAACTGCTCACATAGCGTTCAACTCCACAGCAAACGAGTGCTCTAGCACTGGCATCTCAGCAGGGATATTCCCCTACTACACATGTGTGTCTGGGTCGCTGTGACAGTTTACAGGACATAACTCAAGGCACCTAGATAGAAGGCAGAGGTACTGGGATTGGTTGGTTTTTGGTGACGGAGGTGCAGGGGCTGGCGCCCATGTGCAGTGCTGGCTAAGGTATATTGATGATATTTTGATTTTTTGGCAGGGCACTGTGGAGCAGCTCGAGACATTTATGGAGGAACTTAATAACAACACCTTTAACATCAGATTGACGCATAAGCATAGCAGCAGTTGCGTTGACTTCCTGGATATTAAAATTTCATTCGGTTCTGAGCGAATTGTTCAGACCGACGTCCATAGGAAGGAAACATCAGTCAACGCACTGCTGCATGCTTCTTCTGCTCATACCCCCTCCACCATCCGGGCCGTACCGACTGGCCAGTTCCTCAGGATGAAGCAAATTTGTTCGTCAGACACTGCTTTTGAACAACAGTCTGCCGACCTCCAGCGCCATAGGGGTGGCAAAGGCGGTCTTCCCCCGGTCTGCCTCAGCAACGGACACTAGCCAATAGTGACTAGTGAGATCAAGGGTAGAAAAATAATTTGCAGTTCTCAATGCAGCTAGCGATTCCTCAATACGGGGGAGTGGTGCTGTCCTTCTTCTTTAACAGGACCAACGGAGCTGCCCAAAGGCTACAACTGTCACGGATAACCCCAGCCGCCTTCATGTTGCTCAACATGTCCTTGGTACACTGGTAATGTGAAGGTGGTATTGGCTTATAGCTCTCTTTGATGGGTGGGTGTGCACCTGTGGGGATGTAGTGTTGGACCCCTTTTATTCCCCCAAAATCTAGCGGATGTTTGCTGAAGACTTGCTCGCTCGTATTCTTGCACTACCCTGTGGACCCGCTTCTTGTGATGTGAAGGTGTGGAGTCAGTGCCTACGTGTAATTCCTTACACCACTCCTCTGGCTGACTTGGTGAGCAGTCACTGACTGGGTGGGGTGCAGTAATAGTGGATGCTGCTACTTGGATAGCATGTGTATCTACTGTGAACAGCTTATCAATGGTGGCAAGTCGGGGCAGCTTAACCTCCTGCTCTCCGCAGTTTAACACTCTCACGGGCACTCTTCCCTTCCGCACTAATGAATAAAACTATGATGTAAATATCATATAGATACCCCACAATTGTAAATAAAGGTAGGTTATGGGAAAAGGGGGAACAGGGAAAGAGGAAAATAGTGTAATAAAGTATACCTTCTGGGGGTGAGAGGAAATGGCAGCACAGCCAGTGGAGGTGAAGCAAAAGGAAGCCTGCAACTAAAGAGTTGAGAGCGTTATCACATGGTGACTGAGCCTGATTGTAAAGGGAGCATAGAGTGGAGCATACTCTGGGCACGTTAGAACCCAAGTTCTTAAACCATGAATATGGACCCCTTTTATTCTCCCAAAGTCTAGCGGATGTTTGCTGAAGACTTGCTCGTATTCTTGCACTACCCTGTGGACCCGCTTCTTGTGATGTGAAGGTGTGGAGTCAGTGCCTACGTGTAATTCCTTACACCACTCCTCTGGTTGACTTGGTGAGCTGTCACTGAATGGGTGTGGTGAAGTAACGGTGGATGCTGTGGCTTGGATATCATATTAAATATAGGGACCCCCATACAGTAGTATGAGAAATTTTTTTGTATTCAATGATCGGTATTACCTTCAGGGGCGCGGCACGTGGACGTGCGTTCCATTAGCCTCACTGCATTCCACTCCCATACAGGAAGTGGGCGCAGCTATTACTACGGTCGCACATAAAAGAACCCACAGCCACCACTGCACACAGCTGACTCCACCACTGGAAACCCACTTCTACACCAACGCAGGTAAGACAGGATCGGCACCTCTATGCTCCCGTTACAATCAGGCTCAGTCACCATGTGATAATGCTCTCAACAATTTAGTTGCAGGCTTCCCCTTGCTTCACCTCCACTGGCTGTGCTGCCATTTCCTCTCCCCCCTGGAAGGTATACTTTATTACACTATTTTCCTGTTTCCCTCTTCTCCCTTTTCCCATAACCTACCTTTATCTGCATTTGTGGGGTATCTATATACTATTTATATCACAGTTTTATTCATTAATACGGAAGGGAAGAGTGCGCGTGAGAGTGTTGAACTGCGGAGAGCAAGAGGTTAAGCTGCCCCGATTTGCCACCATTGATAAGCTGTTCACAGTAGATACACATGCTATCCAAGCAGCAGCAGCATCCACCATTACTGCACCCCACCCAGTCAGTGACAGCTCACCAAGTCAGCCAGAGGAGTGGTGTCAGGAATTACACGTAGGCACTGACTACACACCTTCACATCACAAGAAAGGGGTGCAAGTGTGACGCCCTGGACTAGCCAGTTAGTCACAGACATAACACACACACACACCCCCTTTCCCGGATAGTTACACTAGTCAGACACAAAACCGTTGTTGCCTCCCTCCAGGGGCTGATGTCCACACCAGGTGGGGCGGTGCCAGGCGGTTGGCCCCACCCACCAAGGAGTTCACAGGCCTGGAGGTGGGAAAACCAGTTAGTTAGTTGAAGTTCAGTTAAGAGTTGAACCGTGGAGGTAGTGAGTTCAGGGAACAGCCCAGTTTTGGGTAGGAGTGCAAAACTGCTAGTGTCTGGGTCAGATCCCAGGCACTATGGGGAGATAAGGTATGCACACCAGTGACTATGTAAGGGGAATACATGAAATAGCAGAAACTGCTGTGTGAATACTGACTTGAAAAATTCAATAGCTATATGCAAGAGTGAATATGTGAAAAATGGAATCTGCATTACTGCCATGAACATATGAATCAAGAGAAATTTAGCTACTGAATTGATCAATGCAATAGAGCCCCAACACTACGCCAAAGTATTTCTCTACGTTGGGGTCCCTAGCTTGTGTGTGTCCTCTCATGCAGTTAAAAAACCTACCGTGTATGGGAAGCTGAGACCCAGGCTATTTATGCGTATGATATGGATTGGCAATAGGTGTGGTTGGGGAGGGTTCACAAACGAAAAAATACTAACAAATAGGAATAACGTTTGGAACACCATTCTAAGTCCGAACTGGGTGCAAAAACCTAAAAAAACATCACTATGGGGAGATAAGGTATGCACACCAGTGACTATGTAAGGGGAATACATGAAATAGCGAAACTGCTGTGTGAATACTGACTTGAAAAATCCAATAGCATTAATTCACATAATCCTAGTGACTGCGCACACAACATGGCCAAACGAAAACAAAAGACAGTACCTGGCCATTCAATCAAATGGAAACTCATAGGCAACACAGTCCATTAGACTAGGCAATTACATGCAGCCAAACAAAGTTCATGGGCCTTGCCTCAGAGTCGAACCCACAACCTCTTGGAGAACAAGCAAAGAGCCTACCATTAAACCAACTCAGTGAAGTTGGAAACCGACTCTACATTAATTAACATAATCCTAGTGACTGCGCACACAACATGGCCAAACAAAAGCAAAAGACAGTACCTAGCCTATCAATCCAATGGAAACTCATAGGTAACACAGTACATTGGACTAGGCAATTACATGCAGCCATACAAAGCCCATGGGTCTTGCCCCAGAGTCGAACCCACAAACTCTCGTAGCCAGGGCAAAGAGCCTACCACTACACCAACACAGAGAAGTAGGTGAATGACTCTACATTAATTCACATAATCCTAGTGACTACGCACACAACATGGCCAAACAAATGCAAAAGACATTATCTGGCCTATCAATCCAATGGAAACTCATAGGCAACACAGTCCATTAGACTAGGCACTTACATGCAGCCATGTAAAGTTCATGGGCATTGCCTCAGAGTCGAACCCACAACCTCTTGGAGAACAAGCAAAGAGCCTACCACTAAACCAACTCAGAGAAGTTGGAAACCGACTCTACATTAATTAACATAATCCTAGTGACTGCGCACACAACATGGCCAAACAAAAGCAAAAGACAGTACGTGGCCTATCAATCCAACGGAAACTCATAGGTAACACAGTACATTGGACTAGGCAATTACATGCAGCCATACAAAGCCCATGGGCCTTGCCCCAGAGTCAAACCCACAACCTCTCATAGCCAAGGCAAAGAGCCTACCAATACACCAACACAGAGAAGTGGAAAACCATTTCTACATTAATTCACTTAATCCTAGTGACTGCGCACACAACATGGCCAAACAAAAGCAAAAGACAGTACCTGGCCTATCAATCCAATGGAAACTCATAGGCAACACAGTCCATTGGACTAGACAATTACATGGAGACATACAAAGTCCATGGGCCTTGCCTCAGAGTCAAACCCACAACTTCTCGCAGCCAAGCAAAAAGCCTCCCACTACACTAACACAGAGAAGTGGGAAACTGATTCTACATTAATTCACCTAATCCTACCGACTGCGCACACAACATGGCCAAACAAAAGACAATACCTGGCCTATTCATTCAATGAAAACTCATAGGCAACACAGTTAATTGAACTAGGCAATTACATGCAGCCATACAAACTCCATGGGCCTTGCCTCAGAGTCAAACCCACAACCTCTTGCAGCTAAGCAAAGAGCCTTCCACTACAGCAACACAGAGAACTGGGAAACTGATTCTACATTAATTCACATAATCCTACCGACTGCGCACACAACATAACCAAACAAAAGATAATACCTGGCCAATCAATCCAATGGAAACTCATAGGCAACACAGTCCATTGGACTAGGCAATTACACGCAGCCATATAAAGTCCATGGGCTTTGCCTCAGAGTCAAACCCACAATTTCTCGCAGCCCAAGCAAAGAGCCTACCACTACACCAAGACAGAGAAGTTGGAAACTGAGTTTACATTAGTTCACATAATCCTAGTGACTGCGCACACAACATGGCCAAACAAAAGCAAAAGACAGTACCTGGCCTATCAATCCAATGGGAACTCATAGGCAAAACAGTTAATTGAAATAGGCAATTACATGCAGCCATACAAACTCCAGGGGCCTTGCCTCAGAGTCGAACCCACAACTTCTTGCAGCTTAAGCAAAGAGACTACCACTACACCAACACAGAGAAGTAGGTGAATGACTCTACATTAATTCACATAATCCTAGTGACTGCGCACACAACATTGCCAAACAAAAGAAAAAGACAGTACCTGGCTTATCAATCCAATAGAAACTCATAGGCAAAGCAATCAATTGGACTAGGCAATTACATGCAGCCATACAAAGTCCATGGGCCTTGCCTCAAAGTCGAACTCACAACCTCTCGCAGCTCAAGCAAAGAGCCTACCACTACACCAACACAGAGAAATGTAAACCTGACTCTACATTATTTCACATAATCCTAGTGACTGCGCACACAACATGGCCAAACGAAAACAAAAGACAGTAACTGGCCTATCAATCCAATAGAAACTCATAGGCAACACAGTCCATTGGACTAAGCAATTACATGCAGCCATTCAAAGTCCATGAGCCTTGCATTAGAGTCGAACCCACAACCTCTCGCAGCCCAAGCAAAGAGCCTACCACTACACCAACACAGAGAAGTGGGAAACTGACTCTACATTAATTCCCATAACCCTAGTGACTGCGCACACAACATGGTCAAACAAAAGCAAAAGGCAGTACCTGGCCTATCAATCCAATGGAAACTCATAGGCAACATAGTCCATTGGACTAGGCAATTACATGCAGCCATACAAAGTCCATGGGCCTTGCCTCAGAGTCAAACCCACAACCTCTGGCAGAACAAGCAAAGAGCCTACAACTACAAAAACACAAAGAAGTAGGAAGCTGCGTCTACATTAATTCACATAATCCTAGTGACTGCGCACACAACATGGCCAAACAAAAGCAGAAGACATTACCTAGCCTATCAAGCCAATGGAAACTCATAGGCAACACAGTCAATTGAACTAGGCGATTACATGCAGCCATACAAACTCCATGGGCCTTGCCTCAGAGTCGAACCCACAATTTCTCGCAGCCCAAGCAAAGAGCCTACCACTACACCAACACAGAGAAGTTGGAATCTGAGTTTACATTAGTTCACATAATCCTAGTGACTGCGCACACAACATGGCCAAACAAAAGCAAAAGACAGTACCTGGCCTATCAATCCGATGGGAACTCATAGGCAACACAGTCAATTGAACTAGGCGATTACATGCAGCCATACAAACTCCATGGGCCTTGCCTCAGAGTCGAACCCACAACCTCTCGCAGCTTAAGCAAAGAGACTACCACTACACCAACACAGAGAATTAGGTGAATGACTCTACATTAATTCACATAATCCTAGTGACTGCGCACACAACATGGCCAAACAAAAGCAAAAGACAGTACCTGGCCTATTAATCCAATGGAAACTCATAGGCAACGCAATCCTTTGGACTAGGCAATAACATGCAGCCATACAAAGTCCATGGGCCTTGCCTCAGAGTCAAAACCACTACCTCTCAAAGCCCAAGCAAAGAGCCTACCACTACACCAACACAGAGAAGTGCGAAATTGACTCAACATAAATTCACATAATCCTAGTGACTGCGCACACAACATGGCCAAACAAAAGCAATAGACAGTCCCTGGCCTATCAATCCAATGGAAACTCATAGACAACATAGTCCATTGGACTAGGCAATTACATGCAGCCATACAAAGTCCATGGGCCTTGCCTCAGAGTCGAACTCACAACCACTCGCAGCCCAAGAAAAAAGCCTACCACTACATCAACACAGAGAAGTGTGAAACTGACTCTACCTTAATTCACATAATCCTAGTGACTGCGCACACAACATGGCCAAACAAAAGCAAAAGACAGTACCTGGCCTATCATTCCAATTGAAACTCATAGGTAACATAGTCCATTGGACTAGGCAATAACATGCAGCCATACAAAGTCCATGGGCCTTGCCTCAAAGTTGAACTCACAACCTCTCGCAGCTCTAGCAAAGAGCCTACAACTACACCAACACAGAGAAATGTGAACCTGACTCTACATTAATTCACATAATCCTAGTGACTGCGCACACAACATGGCCAAACAAAAGCAAAAGACAGTACCTGGCCTATAAATCCAATAGAAACTCATAGGCAACACAGTCCATTGGACTAGACAATTACATGGAGACATACAAAGTCCATGGGCCTTGCCTCAGAGTCAAACCCACAACCTCTCGCAGCCAAGCAAAGAGCCTACCACTACACCAACACAGAGAAGTGGGAAACTGATTCTACATTAATTCACATAATCCTACCGACTGCGCACACAACATGGCCAAACAAAAGAAAATACCTGGCCTATCAATCCAATGGAAACTCATAGGCAACACAGACCATTAGACTAGGCAAATACATGCAGCCATACAAAGCCCATGGGCCTTGCCCCAGAGTCGAACCCACAACCTCTTGTAGCCCAAGCAAAGAGCCTACAAATACACCAACACAGAGAAGTGGAAAACTGATTCTACATTAATTCACATAATCCTAGTGACTGCGCACACAACATGGCCAAACAAAAGCAAAAGACATTACCTGGCCTATAAATCCAATAGAAACTCATAGGCAAAGCAATCAATTGGACTAGGCAATTACATGCAGCCATACAAAGTCCATGGGCCTTGCCTCAGAGTCGAACCCACAACCTCTTGTAGCCCAAGCAAAGAGCCTACCACTACACCAACACAGAGAAGTTGGTACAGAGTTTACATTAGTTCACATAATCCTAGTGACTGTGCACACAACATGGCCAAACAAAAGCAAAAGACAGTACCTGGCCTATCAATCCAATGGGAACTCATAGGCAACACAGTTAATTGAACTAGGCAATTACATGCAGCCATACAAACTCCATGGGCCTTGCCTCAGAGTCAAACCCACAACCTCTTGCAGCTAAGCAAAGAGCCTTCCACTACAGCAACACAGAGAACTGGGAAACTGATTCTACATTAATTCACATAATCCTACCGACTGCGCACACAACATAACCAAACAAAAGATAATACCTGGCCAATCAATCCAATGGAAACTCATAGGCAACACAGTCCATTGGACTAGGCAATTACACGCAGCCATATAAAGTCCATGGGCTTTGCCTCAGAGTCAAACCCACAATTTCTCGCAGCCCAAGCAAAGAGCCTACCACTACACCAAGACAGAGAAGTTGGAAACTGAGTTTACATTAGTTCACATAATCCTAGTGACTGCGCACACAACATGGCCAAACAAAAGCAAAAGACAGTACCTGGCCTATCAATCCAATGGGAACTCATAGGCAAAACAGTTAATTGAAATAGGCAATTACATGCAGCCATACAAACTCCAGGGGCCTTGCCTCAAAGTCGAACCCACAACCTCTTGCAGCTTAAGCAAAGAGACTACCACTACACCAACACAGAGAAGTAGGTGAATGACTCTACATTAATTCACATAATCCTAGTGACTGCGCACACAACATTGCCAAACAAAAGAAAAAGACAGTACCTGGCCTATCAATCCAATAGAAACTCATAGGCAAAGCAATCAATTGGACTAGGCAATTACATGCAGCCATACAAAGTCCATGGGCCTTGCCTCAAAGTCGAACTCACAACCTCTCGCAGCTCAAGCAAAGAGCCTACCACTACACCAACACAGAGAAATGTAAACCTGACTCTACATTATTTCACATAATCCTAGTGACTGCGCACACAACATGGCCAAACGAAAACAAGAGACAGTAACTGGCCTATCAATCCAATAGAAACTCATAGGCAACACAGTCCATTGGACTAAGCAATTACATGCAGCCATTCAAAGTCCATGAGCCTTGCATTAGAGTCGAACCCACAACCTCTCGCAGCCCAAGCAAAGAGCCTACCACTACACCAACACAGAGAAGTGGGAAACTGACTCTACATTAATTCCCATAACCCTAGTGACTGCGCACACAACATGGTCAAACAAAAGCAAAAGGCAGTACCTGGCCTATCAATCCAATGGAAACCCATAGGCAACATAGTCCATTGGACTAGGCAATTACATGCAGCCATACAAAGTCCATGGGCCTTGCCTCAGAGTCAAACCCACAACCTCTGGCAGAACAAGCAAAGAGCCTACAACTACAAAAACACAAAGAAGTAGGAAGCTGCGTCTACATTAATTCACATAATCCTAGTGACTGCGCACACAACATGGCCAAACAAAAGCAGAAGACATTACCTAGCCTATCAAGCCAATGGAAACTCATAGGCAACACAGTCAATTGAACTAGGCGATTACATGCAGCCATACAAACTCCATGGGCCTTGCCTCAGAGTCGAACCCACAATTTCTCGCAGCCCAAGCAAAGAGCCTACCACTACACCAACACAGAGAAGTTGGAATCTGAGTTTACATTAGTTCACATAATCCTAGTGACTGCGCACACAACATGGCCAAACAAAAGCAAAAGACAGTACCTGGCCTATCAATCCGATGGGAACTCATAGGCAACACAGTCAATTGAACTAGGCGATTACATGCAGCCATACAAACTCCATGGGCCTTGCCTCAGAGTCGAACCCACAACCTCTCGCAGCTTAAGCAAAGAGACTACCACTACACCAACACAGAGAATTAGGTGAATGACTCTACATTAATTCACATAATCCTAGTGACTGCGCACACAACATGGCCAAACAAAAGCAAAAGACAGTACCTGGCCTATTAATCCAATGGAAACTCATAGGCAACGCAATCCTTTGGACTAGGCAATAACATGCAGCCATACAAAGTCCATGGGCCTTGCCTCAGAGTCAAAACCACTACCTCTCAAAGCCCAAGCAAAGAGCCTACCACTACACCAACACAGAGAAGTGCGAAATTGACTCAACATAAATTCACATAATCCTAGTGACTGCGCACACAACATGGCCAAACAAAAGCAATAGACAGTCCCTGGCCTATCAATCCAATGGAAACTCATAGACAACATAGTCCATTGGACTAGGCAATTACATGCAGCCATACAAAGTCCATGGGCCTTGCCTCAGAGTCGAACTCACAACCACTCGCAGCCCAAGAAAAAAGCCTACCACTACATCAACACAGAGAAGTGTGAAACTGACTCTACATTAATTCACATAATCCTAGTGACTGCGCACACAACATGGCCAAACAAAAGCAAAAGACAGTACCTGGCCTATCATTCCAATTGAAACTCATAGGTAAGATAGTCCATTGGACTAGGCAATAACATGCAGCCATACAAAGTCCATGGGCCTTGCCTCAAAGTTGAACTCACAACCTCTCGCAGCTCTAGCAAAGAGCCTACAACTACACCAACACAGAGAAATGTGAACCTGACTCTACATTAATTCACATAATCCTAGTGACTGCGCACACAACATGGCCAAACAAAAGCAAAAGACAGTACCTGGCCTATAAATCCAATAGAAACTCATAGGCAACACAGTCCATTGGACTAGACAATTACATGGAGACATACAAAGTCCATGGGCCTTGCCTCAGAGTCAAACCCACAACCTCTCGCAGCCAAGCAAAGAGCCTACCACTACACCAACACAGAGAAGTGAGAAACTGATTCTACATTAATTCACATAATCCTACCGACTGCGCACACAACATGGCCAAACAAAAGAAAATACCTGGCCTATCAATCCAATGGAAACTCATAGGCAACACAGTCCATTAGACTAGGCAAATACATGCAGCCATACAAAGCCCATGGGCCTTGCCCCAGAGTCGAACCCACAACCTCTTGTAGCCCAAGCAAAGAGCCTACAAATACACCAACACAGAGAAGTGGAAAACTGATTCTACATTAATTCACATAATCCTAGTGACTGCGCACACAACATGGCCAAACAAAAGCAAAAGACATTACCTGGCCTATAAATCCAATAGAAACTCATAGGCAAAGCAATCAATTGGACTAGGCAATTACATGCAGCCATACAAAGTCCATGGGCCTTGCCTCAGAGTCGAACCCACAACCTCTTGTAGCCCAAGCAAAGAGCCTACCACTACACCAACACAGAGAAGTTGGTACAGAGTTTACATTAGTTCACATAATCCTAGTGACTGTGCACACAACATGGCCAAACAAAAGCAAAAGACAGTCCCTGGCCTATCAATCCAATGGAAACTCATATACAACATAGTCCATTGGACTAGGCAATTACATGCAGCCATACAAAGTCCATGGGCTTTGCCTCAGAGTCAAACCCACAACCTCTGGCAGAACAAGCAAAGAGCTTACAACTACACCAACACAAAAAAGTAGGAAGCTGCGTCTACATTAATTTACATATTCCTAGCGACTGCGCACACAACATGGCCAAACAAAAGCAAAAGACATTACCTGGCCTATCAAGCCAATGGAAACTCATAGGCAACACAGTCCATTGGACTAAACAATTACATGCAGCCATACAAAGTCCATGGGCTTTGCCTCAGAGTCAAACCCACAATTTCTCGCATCCCAAGCAAAGAGCCTACCACTACAACAACACAGACAAGTTGGAAACTGAGTTTACATTAGTTCACATAATCCTAGTGACTGTGCACACAACATGGCGAAACAAATGCAAAAGACATTATCTGGCCTATCAATCCAATGGAAACTCATAGGCAACACAGTCCATTAGACTAGGCAAATACATGCAGCCATACAAAGTTCATGGGCCTTGCCTCAGAGTCGAACCCACAACCTCTTGGAGAACAAGCAAAGAGCCTACCACTAAACCAACACAGAGAAGTTGGAAACTGATTCTACATTAATTCACATAATCCTACCGACTGCGCACACAACATGGCTAAACAAAAGCAAAAGACAGTACCTGGCTTATCAATCCAATGGAAACTCATAGGCAACACAGTCCATTGGACTAGGCAATAACATGCAGCCATAAAAAGTCCATGGGCCTTGCCTCAGAGTCAAACCCACAACCTCTCGCAGCTCAAGCAAAGAGCCTACCACTACACCAACACAGAGAAATGTGAACCTGCCTCTACATTAATTCACATAATCCTAGTGAGTGCGCACACAACATGGCCAAACGAAAACAAAAGACAGTACCTGGCCTATCAATCCAATGGAAACTCATAGGCAACACAGTCCATTGGACTAGGCAATTACATGCAGCCATAAAAAGTCCATGGGCCTTGCCTCAGAGTCAAACCCACAACCTCTCGCAGCCCAAGCAAAGAGCCTACCACTACACCAACACAGAGAAATGTGAAACTGACTCTACATTAATTCACATAATCCTAGTGACTGCGCACACAACATGGCCAAACGAAAGCAAAAGTCAATACCTGGCCTATCAATCCAATGGAAACTCATAGGCAACAAAGTCCATTGGACTAGGCAATTACATGCAGCCATAAAAAGTCCATGGGCCTTGCCTCAGAGTCAAACCCACAACCTCTCAAAGCCCAAGCAAAGAGCCTACCACTACACCAACAAAGAGAAATGTGAAACTGACTCTACATTAATTCACATATTCCTAGTGACTGCGCACACAACATGGCCAAACAAAAGCAAAAGAAAGCACCTGGCCTATCAATCCAATGGAAACTCATAGGTAACGCAGTCCATTGGACTATGCAATTACATGCAGCCATACAAAGTCCATGGGCCTTGCCTCAGAGTCGAACTCACAACCTCTCGCAGCCCAACAAAAAAGCCTACCACTTCAGCAACACAGAGAAGTGTGAAACTGTCTCTACATTAACTCACATAATCCTAGTGACTGCGCACAAAACATGGCCAAACGAAAACAAATGACAGTACCTGGCCTATCAATCCATTGGACTAGGCAATTACATGCAGCCATACAAAGTCCATGGGCCTTGCCTCAGATTCAAACCCACAACCTCTTACAGCCCAAGCAAAGAGCCTACCACTACACCAACACAGAGAAGTGCGAAACTGACTCAACATAAATTCACATAATCCTAGTGACTGCGCACACAACATGGCCAAACAAAAGCTAAAGACAGTCCCTTGCCTATCAATCCAATGGAAACTCATAGACAACATAGCCCATTGGAATAGGCAATTACATGCAGCCTCACAAAGTCCATGGGCCTTGCCTCAGAGTCAAACCCACAACCTCTGGCAGAACAAGCAAAGAGCCTACAACTACACCAACACAAAGAAGTAGGAAGCTGCGTCTACATTAATTCACATAATCCTAGTGAATGCGCACACAACATGGCCAAACAAAAGCAAAAGACATTACCTGGCCTATCAGGCCAATGGAAACTCATAGGCAAAACAGTCCATTGAACTAGGCGATTACATGCAGCCATACAAAGTCCATGGGCCATGCCGCAGAGTCAAACCCACAACCTCTCGCAGCCAAGCAAAGCAGCTTCCACTACACCAACACAGAGAAGTGGGAAACGGAATCTACATTAATTCACATAATCCTAGTGACTGCGCACACAACATGGCCAAACAAAAGCAAAAGACAATACCTGGCCTATCAATCCAATGGAAACTCGTAGGCAACACAGTCCATTGGACTTGGCAATTACATGCAGCCATACAAAGTCCATGGGCCTTGCCTCAGAGTCAAACCCACAACCTCTGGCAGAACAAGCAAAGAGCCTACAACTACACCAACACAAAGAAGTAGGAAGTTGCGTCTACATTAATTCACATAATCCTAGTGAATGTGCACACAACATGGCCAAACAAAAGCAAAAGACATTACCTGGCCTATCAAGCCAATGGAAACTCATAGGCAACACAGTCCATTGAACTAGACAATTACATGGAGACATACAAAGTCCATGGGCCTTGCCTCAAAGTCAAACCCACAACCTCTCGCAGCCAAGCAAAGAGCCTACCACTACACCAACACAGATAAGTGGGAAACTGATTCTACATTAATTCACATAATCCTACCGACTGCGCACACAACATGGCCAAACAAAAGACAATACCTGGCCTATCAATCCAATGGAAACTCATAGGCAACACAGTCCATTAGACTAGGCAAATACATGCAGCCATACAAAGTTCATGGGCCTTGCCTCAGAGTCGAACCCACAACTTCTTGGAGAACAAGCAAAGAGCCTACCACTAAACCAACACAGAGAAGCTGGAAACCGACTCTACATTAATTCACATAATCCTAGTGACTGCGCACACAACATGGCCAAACAAAAGCAAAAGACAGTACCTGGCCTATCAATCCAATGGAAACTCATAGGTAACACAGTACATTAGACTAGGCAATTAAATGCAGCCATACAAAGCCCATGGGCCTTGCCCCAGAGTCGAACCCACAACCTCTCGTAGCCCAAGCAAAGAGCCTACCACTAAACCAACACAGAGAAGAGCGAAACTGACTCAACATAAATTCACATAATCCTAGTGACTGCACACACAACATGGCCAAACAAAAGCAAAAGACAGTCCCTGGCCTATCAATCCAATGGAAACTCATATACAACATAGTCCATTGGACTAGGCAATTACATGCAGCCATACAAAGTCCATGGGCCTTGCCTCAGAGTCAAACCCACAACCTCTGGCAGAACAAGCAAAGAGCTTACAACTACACCAACACAAAAAAGTAGGAAGGTGCGTCTACATTAATTCACATATTCCTAGAGACTGCGCACACAACATGGCCAAACAAAAGCAAAAGACATTACCTGGCCTATCAAGCCAATGGAAACTCATAGGCAACACAGTCCATTGGACTAAACAATTACATGCAGCCATACAAAGTCCATGGGCTTTGCCTCTGAGTCAAACCCACAATTTGTCGCAGCCCAAGCAAAGAGCCTACCACTACACCAACACAGACAAGATGGAAACTGAGTTTACATTAGTTCACATAATCCTAGTGACTGTGCACACAACATTGCGAAACAAATGCAAAAGACATTATCTGGCCTATCAATCCAATGGAAACTCATAGGCAACACAGTCCATTAGACTAGGCAAATACATGCAGCCATACAAAGTTCATGGGCCTTGCCTCAGAGTCGAACCCACAACCTCTTGGAGAACAAGCAAAGAGCCTACCACTAAACCAACACAGAGAAGTTGGAAACTGACTCTACATTAATTCACATAATCCTAGTGACTGCGCACACAACATGGCCAAACAAAAGCAAAAGACAGTACCTGGCCTATCAATCCAATGGAAACTCATAGGCAACACAGTCCATTGGACTAGACAATTACATGGAGACATACAAAGTCCATGGGCCTTGCTTCAGAGTCAAACCCACAACCTCTCGCAGCCAAGCAAAGAGCCTACCACTACAGCAACACAGAGAACTGGGAAACTGATTCTACATTAATTCACATAATCCTACCGACTGCGCACACAACATAACCAAACAAAAGATAATACCTGGCCAATCAATCCAATGGAAACTCATAGGCAACACAGTCCATTGGACTAGGCAATTACACGCAGCCATATAAAGTCCATGGGCTTTGCCTCAGAGTCAAACCCACAATTTCTCGCAGCCCAAGCAAAGAGCCTACCACTACACCAAGACAGAGAAGTTGGAAACTGAGTTTACATTAGTTCACATAATCCTAGTGACTGCGCACACAACATGGCCAAACAAAAGCAAAAGACAGTACCTGGCCTATCAATCCAATGGGAACTCATAGGCAAAACAGTTAATTGAAATAGGCAATTACATGCAGCCATACAAACTCCAGGGGCCTTGCCTCAGAGTCGAACCCACAACTTCTTGCAGCTTAAGCAAAGAGACTACCACTACACCAACACAGAGAAGTAGGTGAATGACTCTACATTAATTCACATAATCCTAGTGACTGCGCACACAACATTGCCAAACAAAAGAAAAAGACAGTACCTGGCTTATCAATCCAATAGAAACTCATAGGCAAAGCAATCAATTGGACTAGGCAATTACATGCAGCCATACAAAGTCCATGGGCCTTGCCTCAAAGTCGAACTCACAACCTCTCGCAGCTCAAGCAAAGAGCCTACCACTACACCAACACAGAGAAATGTAAACCTGACTCTACATTATTTCACATAATCCTAGTGACTGCGCACACAACATGGCCAAACGAAAACAAAAGACAGTAACTGGCCTATCAATCCAATAGAAACTCATAGGCAACACAGTCCATTGGACTAAGCAATTACATGCAGCCATTCAAAGTCCATGAGCCTTGCATTAGAGTCGAACCCACAACCTCTCGCAGCCCAAGCAAAGAGCCTACCACTACACCAACACAGAGAAGTGGGAAACTGACTCTACATTAATTCCCATAACCCTAGTGACTGCGCACACAACATGGTCAAACAAAAGCAAAAGGCAGTACCTGGCCTATCAATCCAATGGAAACTCATAGGCAACATAGTCCATTGGACTAGGCAATTACATGCAGCCATACAAAGTCCATGGGCCTTGCCTCAGAGTCAAACCCACAACCTCTGGCAGAACAAGCAAAGAGCCTACAACTACAAAAACACAAAGAAGTAGGAAGCTGCGTCTACATTAATTCACATAATCCTAGTGACTGCGCACACAACATGGCCAAACAAAAGCAGAAGACATTACCTAGCCTATCAAGCCAATGGAAACTCATAGGCAACACAGTCAATTGAACTAGGCGATTACATGCAGCCATACAAACTCCATGGGCCTTGCCTCAGAGTCGAACCCACAATTTCTCGCAGCCCAAGCAAAGAGCCTACCACTACACCAACACAGAGAAGTTGGAATCTGAGTTTACATTAGTTCACATAATCCTAGTGACTGCGCACACAACATGGCCAAACAAAAGCAAAAGACAGTACCTGGCCTATCAATCCGATGGGAACTCATAGGCAACACAGTCAATTGAACTAGGCGATTACATGCAGCCATACAAACTCCATGGGCCTTGCCTCAGAGTCGAACCCACAACCTCTCGCAGCTTAAGCAAAGAGACTACCACTACACCAACACAGAGAATTAGGTGAATGACTCTACATTAATTCACATAATCCTAGTGACTGCGCACACAACATGGCCAAACAAAAGCAAAAGACAGTACCTGGCCTATTAATCCAATGGAAACTCATAGGCAACGCAATCCTTTGGACTAGGCAATAACATGCAGCCATACAAAGTCCATGGGCCTTGCCTCAGAGTCAAAACCACTACCTCTCAAAGCCCAAGCAAAGAGCCTACCACTACACCAACACAGAGAAGTGCGAAATTGACTCAACATAAATTCACATAATCCTAGTGACTGCGCACACAACATGGCCAAACAAAAGCAATAGACAGTCCCTGGCCTATCAATCCAATGGAAACTCATAGACAACATAGTCCATTGGACTAGGCAATTACATGCAGCCATACAAAGTCCATGGGCCTTGCCTCAGAGTCGAACTCACAACCACTCGCAGCCCAAGAAAAAAGCCTACCACTACATCAACACAGAGAAGTGTGAAACTGACTCTACCTTAATTCACATAATCCTAGTGACTGCGCACACAACATGGCCAAACAAAAGCAAAAGACAGTACCTGGCCTATCATTCCAATTGAAACTCATAGGTAACATAGTCCATTGGACTAGGCAATAACATGCAGCCATACAAAGTCCATGGGCCTTGCCTCAAAGTTGAACTCACAACCTCTCGCAGCTCTAGCAAAGAGCCTACAACTACACCAACACAGAGAAATGTGAACCTGACTCTACATTAATTCACATAATCCTAGTGACTGCGCACACAACATGGCCAAACAAAAGCAAAAGACAGTACCTGGCCTATAAATCCAATAGAAACTCATAGGCAACACAGTCCATTGGACTAGACAATTACATGGAGACATACAAAGTCCATGGGCCTTGCCTCAGAGTCAAACCCACAACCTCTCGCAGCCAAGCAAAGAGCCTACCACTACACCAACACAGAGAAGTGGGAAACTGATTCTACATTAATTCACATAATCCTACCGACTGCGCACACAACATGGCCAAACAAAAGAAAATACCTGGCCTATCAATCCAATGGAAACTCATAGGCAACACAGACCATTAGACTAGGCAAATACATGCAGCCATACAAAGCCCATGGGCCTTGCCCCAGAGTCGAACCCACAACCTCTTGTAGCCCAAGCAAAGAGCCTACAAATACACCAACACAGAGAAGTGGAAAACTGATTCTACATTAATTCACATAATCCTAGTGACTGCGCACACAACATGGCCAAACAAAAGCAAAAGACATTACCTGGCCTATAAATCCAATAGAAACTCATAGGCAAAGCAATCAATTGGACTAGGCAATTACATGCAGCCATACAAAGTCCATGGGCCTTGCCTCAGAGTCGAACCCACAACCTCTTGTAGCCCAAGCAAAGAGCCTACCACTACACCAACACAGAGAAGTTGGTACAGAGTTTACATTAGTTCACATAATCCTAGTGACTGTGCACACAACATGGCCAAACAAAAGCAAAAGACAGTACCTGGCCTATCAATCCAATGGGAACTCATAGGCAACACAGTTAATTGAACTAGGCAATTACATGCAGCCATACAAACTCCATGGGCCTTGCCTCAGAGTCAAACCCACAACCTCTTGCAGCTAAGCAAAGAGCCTTCCACTACAGCAACACAGAGAACTGGGAAACTGATTCTACATTAATTCACATAATCCTACCGACTGCGCACACAACATAACCAAACAAAAGATAATACCTGGCCAATCAATCCAATGGAAACTCATAGGCAACACAGTCCATTGGACTAGGCAATTACACGCAGCCATATAAAGTCCATGGGCTTTGCCTCAGAGTCAAACCCACAATTTCTCGCAGCCCAAGCAAAGAGCCTACCACTACACCAAGACAGAGAAGTTGGAAACTGAGTTTACATTAGTTCACATAATCCTAGTGACTGCGCACACAACATGGCCAAACAAAAGCAAAAGACAGTACCTGGCCTATCAATCCAATGGGAACTCATAGGCAAAACAGTTAATTGAAATAGGCAATTACATGCAGCCATACAAACTCCAGGGGCCTTGCCTCAAAGTCGAACCCACAACCTCTTGCAGCTTAAGCAAAGAGACTACCACTACACCAACACAGAGAAGTAGGTGAATGACTCTACATTAATTCACATAATCCTAGTGACTGCGCACACAACATTGCCAAACAAAAGAAAAAGACAGTACCTGGCCTATCAATCCAATAGAAACTCATAGGCAAAGCAATCAATTGGACTAGGCAATTACATGCAGCCATACAAAGTCCATGGGCCTTGCCTCAAAGTCGAACTCACAACCTCTCGCAGCTCAAGCAAAGAGCCTACCACTACACCAACACAGAGAAATGTAAACCTGACTCTACATTATTTCACATAATCCTAGTGACTGCGCACACAACATGGCCAAACGAAAACAAGAGACAGTAACTGGCCTATCAATCCAATAGAAACTCATAGGCAACACAGTCCATTGGACTAAGCAATTACATGCAGCCATTCAAAGTCCATGAGCCTTGCATTAGAGTCGAACCCACAACCTCTCGCAGCCCAAGCAAAGAGCCTACCACTACACCAACACAGAGAAGTGGGAAACTGACTCTACATTAATTCCCATAACCCTAGTGACTGCGCACACAACATGGTCAAACAAAAGCAAAAGGCAGTACCTGGCCTATCAATCCAATGGAAACCCATAGGCAACATAGTCCATTGGACTAGGCAATTACATGCAGCCATACAAAGTCCATGGGCCTTGCCTCAGAGTCAAACCCACAACCTCTGGCAGAACAAGCAAAGAGCCTACAACTACAAAAACACAAAGAAGTAGGAAGCTGCGTCTACATTAATTCACATAATCCTAGTGACTGCGCACACAACATGGCCAAACAAAAGCAGAAGACATTACCTAGCCTATCAAGCCAATGGAAACTCATAGGCAACACAGTCAATTGAACTAGGCGATTACATGCAGCCATACAAACTCCATGGGCCTTGCCTCAGAGTCGAACCCACAATTTCTCGCAGCCCAAGCAAAGAGCCTACCACTACACCAACACAGAGAAGTTGGAATCTGAGTTTACATTAGTTCACATAATCCTAGTGACTGCGCACACAACATGGCCAAACAAAAGCAAAAGACAGTACCTGGCCTATCAATCCGATGGGAACTCATAGGCAACACAGTCAATTGAACTAGGCGATTACATGCAGCCATACAAACTCCATGGGCCTTGCCTCAGAGTCGAACCCACAACCTCTCGCAGCTTAAGCAAAGAGACTACCACTACACCAACACAGAGAATTAGGTGAATGACTCTACATTAATTCACATAATCCTAGTGACTGCGCACACAACATGGCCAAACAAAAGCAAAAGACAGTACCTGGCCTATTAATCCAATGGAAACTCATAGGCAACGCAATCCTTTGGACTAGGCAATAACATGCAGCCATACAAAGTCCATGGGCCTTGCCTCAGAGTCAAAACCACTACCTCTCAAAGCCCAAGCAAAGAGCCTACCACTACACCAACACAGAGAAGTGCGAAATTGACTCAACATAAATTCACATAATCCTAGTGACTGCGCACACAACATGGCCAAACAAAAGCAATAGACAGTCCCTGGCCTATCAATCCAATGGAAACTCATAGACAACATAGTCCATTGGACTAGGCAATTACATGCAGCCATACAAAGTCCATGGGCCTTGCCTCAGAGTCGAACTCACAACCACTCGCAGCCCAAGAAAAAAGCCTACCACTACATCAACACAGAGAAGTGTGAAACTGACTCTACATTAATTCACATAATCCTAGTGACTGCGCACACAACATGGCCAAACAAAAGCAAAAGACAGTACCTGGCCTATCATTCCAATTGAAACTCATAGGTAAGATAGTCCATTGGACTAGGCAATAACATGCAGCCATACAAAGTCCATGGGCCTTGCCTCAAAGTTGAACTCACAACCTCTCGCAGCTCTAGCAAAGAGCCTACAACTACACCAACACAGAGAAATGTGAACCTGACTCTACATTAATTCACATAATCCTAGTGACTGCGCACACAACATGGCCAAACAAAAGCAAAAGACAGTACCTGGCCTATAAATCCAATAGAAACTCATAGGCAACACAGTCCATTGGACTAGACAATTACATGGAGACATACAAAGTCCATGGGCCTTGCCTCAGAGTCAAACCCACAACCTCTCGCAGCCAAGCAAAGAGCCTACCACTACACCAACACAGAGAAGTGAGAAACTGATTCTACATTAATTCACATAATCCTACCGACTGCGCACACAACATGGCCAAACAAAAGAAAATACCTGGCCTATCAATCCAATGGAAACTCATAGGCAACACAGTCCATTAGACTAGGCAAATACATGCAGCCATACAAAGCCCATGGGCCTTGCCCCAGAGTCGAACCCACAACCTCTTGTAGCCCAAGCAAAGAGCCTACAAATACACCAACACAGAGAAGTGGAAAACTGATTCTACATTAATTCACATAATCCTAGTGACTGCGCACACAACATGGCCAAACAAAAGCAAAAGACATTACCTGGCCTATAAATCCAATAGAAACTCATAGGCAAAGCAATCAATTGGACTAGGCAATTACATGCAGCCATACAAAGTCCATGGGCCTTGCCTCAGAGTCGAACCCACAACCTCTTGTAGCCCAAGCAAAGAGCCTACCACTACACCAACACAGAGAAGTTGGTACAGAGTTTACATTAGTTCACATAATCCTAGTGACTGTGCACACAACATGGCCAAACAAAAGCAAAAGACAGTCCCTGGCCTATCAATCCAATGGAAACTCATATACAACATAGTCCATTGGACTAGGCAATTACATGCAGCCATACAAAGTCCATGGGCTTTGCCTCAGAGTCAAACCCACAACCTCTGGCAGAACAAGCAAAGAGCTTACAACTACACCAACACAAAAAAGTAGGAAGCTGCGTCTACATTAATTTACATATTCCTAGCGACTGCGCACACAACATGGCCAAACAAAAGCAAAAGACATTACCTGGCCTATCAAGCCAATGGAAACTCATAGGCAACACAGTCCATTGGACTAAACAATTACATGCAGCCATACAAAGTCCATGGGCTTTGCCTCAGAGTCAAACCCACAATTTCTCGCATCCCAAGCAAAGAGCCTACCACTACAACAACACAGACAAGTTGGAAACTGAGTTTACATTAGTTCACATAATCCTAGTGACTGTGCACACAACATGGCGAAACAAATGCAAAAGACATTATCTGGCCTATCAATCCAATGGAAACTCATAGGCAACACAGTCCATTAGACTAGGCAAATACATGCAGCCATACAAAGTTCATGGGCCTTGCCTCAGAGTCGAACCCACAACCTCTTGGAGAACAAGCAAAGAGCCTACCACTAAACCAACACAGAGAAGTTGGAAACTGATTCTACATTAATTCACATAATCCTACCGACTGCGCACACAACATGGCTAAACAAAAGCAAAAGACAGTACCTGGCTTATCAATCCAATGGAAACTCATAGGCAACACAGTCCATTGGACTAGGCAATAACATGCAGCCATAAAAAGTCCATGGGCCTTGCCTCAGAGTCAAACCCACAACCTCTCGCAGCTCAAGCAAAGAGCCTACCACTACACCAACACAGAGAAATGTGAACCTGCCTCTACATTAATTCACATAATCCTAGTGAGTGCGCACACAACATGGCCAAACGAAAACAAAAGACAGTACCTGGCCTATCAATCCAATGGAAACTCATAGGCAACACAGTCCATTGGACTAGGCAATTACATGCAGCCATAAAAAGTCCATGGGCCTTGCCTCAGAGTCAAACCCACAACCTCTCGCAGCCCAAGCAAAGAGCCTACCACTACACCAACACAGAGAAATGTGAAACTGACTCTACATTAATTCACATAATCCTAGTGACTGCGCACACAACATGGCCAAACGAAAGCAAAAGTCAATACCTGGCCTATCAATCCAATGGAAACTCATAGGCAACAAAGTCCATTGGACTAGGCAATTACATGCAGCCATAAAAAGTCCATGGGCCTTGCCTCAGAGTCAAACCCACAACCTCTCAAAGCCCAAGCAAAGAGCCTACCACTACACCAACAAAGAGAAATGTGAAACTGACTCTACATTAATTCACATATTCCTAGTGACTGCGCACACAACATGGCCAAACAAAAGCAAAAGAAAGCACCTGGCCTATCAATCCAATGGAAACTCATAGGTAACGCAGTCCATTGGACTATGCAATTACATGCAGCCATACAAAGTCCATGGGCCTTGCCTCAGAGTCGAACTCACAACCTCTCGCAGCCCAACAAAAAAGCCTACCACTTCAGCAACACAGAGAAGTGTGAAACTGTCTCTACATTAACTCACATAATCCTAGTGACTGCGCACAAAACATGGCCAAACGAAAACAAATGACAGTACCTGGCCTATCAATCCATTGGACTAGGCAATTACATGCAGCCATACAAAGTCCATGGGCCTTGCCTCAGATTCAAACCCACAACCTCTTACAGCCCAAGCAAAGAGCCTACCACTACACCAACACAGAGAAGTGCGAAACTGACTCAACATAAATTCACATAATCCTAGTGACTGCGCACACAACATGGCCAAACAAAAGCTAAAGACAGTCCCTTGCCTATCAATCCAATGGAAACTCATAGACAACATAGCCCATTGGAATAGGCAATTACATGCAGCCTCACAAAGTCCATGGGCCTTGCCTCAGAGTCAAACCCACAACCTCTGGCAGAACAAGCAAAGAGCCTACAACTACACCAACACAAAGAAGTAGGAAGCTGCGTCTACATTAATTCACATAATCCTAGTGAATGCGCACACAACATGGCCAAACAAAAGCAAAAGACATTACCTGGCCTATCAGGCCAATGGAAACTCATAGGCAAAACAGTCCATTGAACTAGGCGATTACATGCAGCCATACAAAGTCCATGGGCCATGCCGCAGAGTCAAACCCACAACCTCTCGCAGCCAAGCAAAGCAGCTTCCACTACACCAACACAGAGAAGTGGGAAACGGAATCTACATTAATTCACATAATCCTAGTGACTGCGCACACAACATGGCCAAACAAAAGCAAAAGACAATACCTGGCCTATCAATCCAATGGAAACTCGTAGGCAACACAGTCCATTGGACTTGGCAATTACATGCAGCCATACAAAGTCCATGGGCCTTGCCTCAGAGTCAAACCCACAACCTCTGGCAGAACAAGCAAAGAGCCTACAACTACACCAACACAAAGAAGTAGGAAGTTGCGTCTACATTAATTCACATAATCCTAGTGAATGTGCACACAACATGGCCAAACAAAAGCAAAAGACATTACCTGGCCTATCAAGCCAATGGAAACTCATAGGCAACACAGTCCATTGAACTAGACAATTACATGGAGACATACAAAGTCCATGGGCCTTGCCTCAAAGTCAAACCCACAACCTCTCGCAGCCAAGCAAAGAGCCTACCACTACACCAACACAGATAAGTGGGAAACTGATTCTACATTAATTCACATAATCCTACCGACTGCGCACACAACATGGCCAAACAAAAGACAATACCTGGCCTATCAATCCAATGGAAACTCATAGGCAACACAGTCCATTAGACTAGGCAAATACATGCAGCCATACAAAGTTCATGGGCCTTGCCTCAGAGTCGAACCCACAACTTCTTGGAGAACAAGCAAAGAGCCTACCACTAAACCAACACAGAGAAGTTGGAAACCGACTCTACATTAATTCACATAATCCTAGTGACTGCGCACACAACATGGCCAAACAAAAGCAAAAGACAGTACCTGGCCTATCAATCCAATGGAAACTCATAGGTAACACAGTACATTAGACTAGGCAATTAAATGCAGCCATACAAAGCCCATGGGCCTTGCCCCAGAGTCGAACCCACAACCTCTCGTAGCCCAAGCAAAGAGCCTACCACTAAACCAACACAGAGAAGAGCGAAACTGACTCAACATAAATTCACATAATCCTAGTGACTGCACACACAACATGGCCAAACAAAAGCAAAAGACAGTCCCTGGCCTATCAATCCAATGGAAACTCATATACAACATAGTCCATTGGACTAGGCAATTACATGCAGCCATACAAAGTCCATGGGCCTTGCCTCAGAGTCAAACCCACAACCTCTGGCAGAACAAGCAAAGAGCTTACAACTACACCAACACAAAAAAGTAGGAAGGTGCGTCTACATTAATTCACATATTCCTAGAGACTGCGCACACAACATGGCCAAACAAAAGCAAAAGACATTACCTGGCCTATCAAGCCAATGGAAACTCATAGGCAACACAGTCCATTGGACTAAACAATTACATGCAGCCATACAAAGTCCATGGGCTTTGCCTCTGAGTCAAACCCACAATTTGTCGCAGCCCAAGCAAAGAGCCTACCACTACACCAACACAGACAAGATGGAAACTGAGTTTACATTAGTTCACATAATCCTAGTGACTGTGCACACAACATTGCGAAACAAATGCAAAAGACATTATCTGGCCTATCAATCCAATGGAAACTCATAGGCAACACAGTCCATTAGACTAGGCAAATACATGCAGCCATACAAAGTTCATGGGCCTTGCCTCAGAGTCGAACCCACAACCTCTTGGAGAACAAGCAAAGAGCCTACCACTAAACCAACACAGAGAAGTTGGAAACTGACTCTACATTAATTCACATAATCCTAGTGACTGCGCACACAACATGGCCAAACAAAAGCAAAAGACAGTACCTGGCCTATCAATCCAATGGAAACTCATAGGCAACACAGTCCATTGGACTAGACAATTACATGGAGACATACAAAGTCCATGGGCCTTGCTTCAGAGTCAAACCCACAACCTCTCGCAGCCAAGCAAAGAGCCTACCACTACACCAATACAGAGAAGTGGGAAACTGATTCTACATTAATTCACATAATCCTACCGACTGCGCACACAACATGGCTAAACAAAAGCAAAAGACAGTACCTGGCTTATCAATCCAATGGAAACTCATAGGCAACACAGTCCATTGGACTAGGCAATAACATGCAGCCATACAAAGTCCATGGGCCTTGCCTCAAAGTCGAACTCACAACCTCTCGCAGCTCAAGCAAAGAGCCTACCACTACACCAACACAGAGAAATGTGAACCTGCCTCTACATTAATTCACATAATCCTAGTGACTGCGCACACAACATGGCCAAACGAAAGCAAAAGTCCATACCTGGCCTATCAATCCAATGGAAACTCATAGGCAACACAGTCCATTGGACTAGGCAATTACATGCAGCCATAAAAAGTCCATGGGCCTTGCCTCAGAGTCAAACCCACAACTTCTCGCAGCCCAAGCAAAGATCCTACCACTACACCAACACAGAGAAATGTGAAACTGACTCTACATTAATTCACATAATCCTAGTGACTGCGCACACAACATGGCCAAACGAAAGCAAAAGTCAATACCTGGCCTATCAATCCAATGGAAACTCATAGGCAACACAGTCCAGTGGACTAGGCAATTACATGCAGTTATACAAAGTCCATGAACCTTGCATTAGAGTCAAACCCACAACTTCTCGCAGCCAAAGCAAAGAGCCTACCACTACACCAACACAGAGAAGTTTGAAACTGACTCTTCATTAACTCACATAATCCTAGTGACTGCGCACACAACATGGCCAAACGAAAGCAAAAGACAGTACCTGGCCTATCAATCCAATGGAAACTCATTGGCAACACAGTCCATTGGACTAGGCAATTACATGCAGCCATACAAAGTCCATGGGCCTTGCCTCAGAGTCGAACTCACAACCTCTCGCAGCCCAAGAAAAAAGCCTACCACTACAGCAACACAGAGAAGTGTGAAACTGACTCTACATTAATTCACATAATCCTAGTGACTGCGCACACAACATGGCCAAACAAAAGCAAAAGACAGTACCTGGCCTATCATTCCAATTAAAACTCATAGGCAACATAGTCCATTGGACTAGGCAATAACATGCAGCCATACAACGTCCATGGGCCTTGCCTCAAAGTCGAACTCACAACCTCTCGCAGCTCAAGCAAAGAGCCTACCACTACACCAACACAGAGAAATGTGAACCAGACTCTACATTAATTCACATAATCCTAGTGACTGCGCACACAACATGGCCAAACAAAAGCAAAAGGCAGTACCTGGCCTATCAATCCAATGGGAACTCATAGGCAACACAGTCAATTGAACTACGCAATTATATGCAGCCATACAAACTCCATGGGCCTTGCCTCAGAGTCGAACCCACAACCTCTCGCTGCTTAAGCAAAGAGCCTACCCCTAAACCAACACAGAGAAGTTGGGAACTGACTCTACATTAATTCACATAATCCTAGTGACTGCGCACACAACATGGCCAAACAAAAGCAAAAGACAGTACCTGGCCTATCAATCCAATGGAAACTCATAGGCAACACAGTCCATTGGACTAGACAATTACATGGAGACATACAAAGTCCATGGGCCTTGCCTCAGAGTCAAACCCACAACCTCGCGCAGCCAAGCAAAGAGCCTACTACTACACCAACACAGAAAAGTGGGAAACTGGTACTACATTAATTCACATAATCCTACCGACTGCGCACACAACATGGCCAAACAAAAGCAAAAGTCAGTACCTGGCTTATCAATCCAATGGAAACTCATAGGCAACACAGTCCATTGGACTAGAAAATTACATGGAGACATACAAAGTCCATGGGCCTTGCCTCAGAGTCAAACCCTCAACCTCTCGCAGCCAAGCAAAGAGCCTACCACTACACCAACACAGAGAAGTGGGAAACTGATTCTACATTAATTCACATAATCCTACCGACTGCGCACACAACATGGCTAAACAAAAGACAATACCTGGCCTATCAATTCAATGGAAACTCATAGGCAACACAGTCCATTGGACTAGGCAATTACATGCAGCCATACAAAGTCCATGGGCTTTGCCTAAAAGTCAAACCCACAACTTCTCGCAGCCCAAGCAAAGAGCCTACCACTACACCAACACAGAGAAGTGGGAAACTGATTCTACATTAATTCACATAATCCTACCGACTGCGCACACAACATGGCCAAACAAAAGACAATGCCTGGCCTATCAATCCAATGGAAACTCATAGGCAACACAGTCCATTAGACTAGTCAAATACATGCAGCCATACAAAGTTCATGGGCCTTGCCTCAGAGTCGAACCCACATCCTCTTGGAGAACAAGCAAAGAGCCTACCACTAAACCAACACAGAGAAGTTGGAAACTGACTCTACATTAATTCACATAATCCTAGTGACTGCGCACACAACATGGCCAAACAAAAGCAAAAGACATTACCTGGCCTATTAATCCAATGTAAACTCATAGGTAACACAGTACATTGGACTAGGCAATTGCATGCAGCCATACAAAGCCCATGGGCCTTGCCCCAGAGTCAAACCCACAACCTCTCGTAGCCCAAGCAAAGAGCCTACCAATACACCAACACAGAGAAGGGGAAAACAGATTCTACATTAATTCACATAATCCTAGTGACTGCGCACACAACATGGCCAAACAAAAGCAAAAGACGGTACCTGGCCTATCAATCCAATGGAAACTCATAGGCAACACAATCAATTGGACTAGGCAATTACATGCAGCCATACAAAGTCCATGGGCCTTGTCTCAGAGTCAAACCCACAACCTCTCTCAGCCCAAGAAAAGAGCCTACCACTACACCAACACAGAGAAGAGCGAAACTGACTCAACATAAATTCACATAATCCTAGTGACTGCGCACACAACATGGCCAAACAAAAGCAAAAGACAGTCCCTGGCCTATCAATCCAATGGAAACTCATAGACAACATAGTCCATTGGACTAGGCAATTACATGCAGCCATACAAAGTCCATGGGCCTTGCCTCAGAGTCAAACCCACAACCTCTGGCAGAACAAGCAAAGAGCTTACAACTACACCAACACAAAAAAGTAGGAAGCTGCGTCTACATTAATTCACATATTCCTAGTGACTGCGCACACAACATGGCCAAACAAAAGCAAAAGACATTACCTGGCCTATCAAACCAGTGGAAACTCATAGGCAACACAGTCCATTGGACAAGACAATTACATGCAGCCATACAAAGTCCATGGGCTTTGCCTCAGAGTCAAACCCACAATTTCTCGCAGCCCAAGCAAAGAGCCTACCACTACACCAACACAGAGAAGTTGGTAACAGAGTTTACATTAGTTCACATAATCCTAGTGACTGTGCACACAACATGGCCAAACAAATGCAAAAGACATTATCTGGCCTATCAATCCAATGGAAACTCATAGGCAACACAGTCCATTAGACTAGGCAAATACATGCAGCCATACAAAGTTCATGGGCCTTGCCTCAGAGTCGAACCCACAACCTCTTGGAGAACAAGCAAAGAGCCTACCACTAAACCAACACAGAGAAGTAGGTGAATGACTCTACATTAATTCACATAATCCTAGTGACTGCGCACACAACATGGCCAAACAAAAGCAAAAGACAGTATCTGGCCTATGAATCCAATTGAAGCTCATAAGCAACATAGTCCATTGGACTAGGCAATAACATGCAGCCATACAATGTCCATGGGCCTTGCCTCAAAGTCGAACTCACAACCTCTCGCAGTTTAAGCAAAGAGCCTACTACTACACCAACACAGAGAAATGTGAACCTGTCTCTACATTAATTCACATAAACCTAGTGACTGCGCACACAACATGGCCAAACGAAAGCAAAAGTCAATACCTGGCCTATCAATCCAATGGAAACTCATAGGCAACACAGTCCATTATACTAGGCAATTAGATGCAGCCATAAAAAGTCCAAGGGCCTTGCCTCAGAGTCAAATCCACAACCTCTCGCAGCTCAAGCAAAGAGCCTACCACTACACCAACACAGAGAAATGTGAAACTGACTCTATATTAATTCACATAATCCTAGTGACTGCGCACACAACATGGCCAAACGAAAGCAAAAGTCAATACCTGGCCTATCAATCCAATGGAAACTCATAGGCAACACAGTCCTTTGGACTAGGCAATTAGATGCAGCCATACAAAGTCCATGAGCCTTGCATTTGAGTCGAACTCACAACCTCTCCCAGCCCAAGCAAAGAGCCTACCACTACACCAACACAGAGAAGTGGGAAACTGACTCAACATTAATTCACATAATCCTAGTGACTGCGCACAAAACATGGCCAAACAAAAGCAAAAGAAGGCACCTGGCCTATCAATCCAATGGAATCTCATAGGTAACACAGTCCATTGGACTATGCAATTACATGCAGCCATAAAAAGTCCATGGGCCTTGCCTCAGAGTCGAACTCACAACCTCTCGCAGCCCAAGAAAAAAGCCTACCACTACAGCAACACGGAGAAGTGTGAAACCGACTCTACATTAACTCACATAATCCTAGTGACTGCGCACACAACATGGCCAAACAAAAGCAAAAGACAGTACCTGGCCTATCAATCCAATGGAAACTCATAGGCAACACAGTCCATTGGACTAGACAATTACATGGAGACATACAAAGTCCATGGGCCTTGCCTCAGAGTCAAACCCACAACCTCGCGCAGCCAAGCAAAGAGCCTACTACTACACCAACACAGAAAAGTGGGAAACTGGTACTACATTAATTCACATAATCCTACCGACTGCGCACACAACATGGCCAAACAAAAGCAAAAGTCAGTACCTGGCTTATCAATCCAATGGAAACTCATAGGCAACACAGTCCATTGGACTAGAAAATTACATGGAGACATACAAAGTCCATGGGCCTTGCCTCAGAGTCAAACCCTCAACCTCTCGCAGCCAAGCAAAGAGCCTACCACTACACCAACACAGAGAAGTGGGAAACTGATTCTACATTAATTCACATAATCCTACCGACTGCGCACACAACATGGCTAAACAAAAGACAATACCTGGCCTATCAATTCAATGGAAACTCATAGGCAACACAGTCCATTGGACTAGGCAATTACATGCAGCCATACAAAGTCCATGGGCTTTGCCTAAAAGTCAAACCCACAACTTCTCGCAGCCCAAGCAAAGAGCCTACCACTACACCAACACAGAGAAGTGGGAAACTGATTCTACATTAATTCACATAATCCTACCGACTGCGCACACAACATGGCCAAACAAAAGACAATGCCTGGCCTATCAATCCAATTGAAACTCATAGGCAACACAGTCCATTAGACTAGTCAAATACATGCAGCCATACAAAGTTCATGGGCCTTGCCTCAGAGTCGAACCCACATCCTCTTGGAGAACAAGCAAAGAGCCTACCACTAAACCAACACAGAGAAGTTGGAAACTGACTCTACATTAATTCACATAATCCTAGTGACTGCGCACACAACATGGCCAAACAAAAGCAAAAGACATCACCTGGCCTATTAATCCAATGTAAACTCATAGGTAACACAGTACATTGGACTAGGCAATTGCATGCAGCCATACAAAGCCCATGGGCCTTGCCCCAGAGTCAAACCCACAACCTCTCGTAGCCCAAGCAAAGAGCCTACCAATACACCAACACAGAGAAGTGGAAAACAGATTCTACATTAATTCACATAATCCTAGTGACTGCGCACACAACATGGCCAAACAAAAGCAAAAGACGGTACCTGGCCTATCAATCCAATGGAAACTCATAGGCAACGCAATCAATTGGACTAGGCAATTACATGCAGCCATACAAAGTCCATGGGCCTTGTCTCAGAGTCAAACCCACAACCTCTCTCAGCCCAAGAAAAGAGCCTACCACTACACCAACACAGAGAAGAGCGAAACTGACTCAACATAAATTCACATAATCCTAGTGACTGCGCACACAACATGGCCAAACAAAAGCAAAAGACAGTCCCTGGCCTATCAATCCAATGGAAACTCATAGACAACATAGTCCATTGGACTAGGCAATTACATGCAGCCATACAAAGTCCATGGGCCTTGCCTCAGAGTCAAACCCACAACCTCTGGCAGAACAAGCAAAGAGCTTACAACTACACCAACACAAAAAAGTAGGAAGCTGCGTCTACATTAATTCACATATTCCTAGTGACTGCGCACACAACATGGCCAAACAAAAGCAAAAGACATTACCTGGCCTATCAAACCAGTGGAAACTCATAGGCAACACAGTCCATTGGACAAGACAATTACATGCAGCCATACAAAGTCCATGGGCTTTGCCTCAGAGTCAAACCCACAATTTCTCGCAGCCCAAGCAAAGAGCCTACCACTACACCAACACAGAGAAGTTGGTAACAGAGTTTACATTAGTTCACATAATCCTAGTGACTGTGCACACAACATGGCCAAACAAATGCAGAAGACATTATCTGGCCTATCGATCCAATGGAAACTCATAGGCAACACAGTCCATTAGACTAGGCAAATACATGCAGCCATACAAAGTTCATGGGCCTTGCCTCAGAGTCGAACCCACAACCTCTTGGAGAACAAGCAAAGAGCCTACCACTAAACCAACACAGAGAAGTAGGTGAATGACTCTACATTAATTCACATAATCCTAGTGACTGCGCACACAACATGGCCAAACAAAAGCAAAAGACAGTATCTGGCCTATGAATCCAATTGAAGCTCATAAGCAACATAGTCCATTGGACTAGGCAATAACATGCAGCCATACAATGTCCATGGGCCTTGCCTCAAAGTCGAACTCACAACCTCTCGCAGTTTAAGCAAAGAGCCTACTACTACACCAACACAGAGAAATGTGAACCTGTCTCTACATTAATTCACATAAACCTAGTGACTGCGCACACAACATGGCCAAACGAAAGCAAAAGTCAATACCTGGCCTATCAATCCAATGGAAACTCATAGGCAACACAGTCCATTATACTAGGCAATTAGATGCAGCCATAAAAAGTCCAAGGGCCTTGCCTCAGAGTCAAATCCACAACCTCTCGCAGCTCAAGCAAAGAGCCTACCACTACACCAACACAGAGAAATGTGAAACTGACTCTATATTAATTCACATAATCCTAGTGACTGCGCACACAACATGGCCAAACGAAAGCAAAAGTCAATACCTGGCCTATCAATCCAATGGAAACTCATAGGCAACACAGTCCTTTGGACTAGGCAATTAGATGCAGCCATACAAAGTCCATGAGCCTTGCATTTGAGTCGAACTCACAACCTCTCCCAGCCCAAGCAAAGAGCCTACCACTACACCAACACAGAGAAGTGGGAAACTGACTCAACATTAATTCACATAATCCTAGTGACTGCGCACAAAACATGGCCAAACAAAAGCAAAAGAAGGCACCTGGCCTATCAATCCAATGGAATCTCATAGGTAACACAGTCCATTGGACTATGCAATTACATGCAGCCATAAAAAGTCCATGGGCCTTGCCTCAGAGTCGAACTCACAACCTCTCGCAGCCCAAGAAAAAAGCCTACCACTACAGCAACACGGAGAAGTGTGAAACCGACTCTACATTAACTCACATAATCCTAGTGACTGCGCACACAACATGGCCAAACAAAAGCAAAAGACAGTACCTGGCCTATCAATCCAATGGAAACTCAGAGGCAACCCCATCCATTGGACTAGGCAATTACATGCAGCCATACAGAGTCCATGGGCCTTGCCTCAGAGTCTATCCCACAACCTCTGGCAGAACAAGCAAAGAGCCTACAACCACACCAACACAAAGAAGTAGGAAGCTGCATCTACATTAATTCACATAATCCTAGTGACTGCGCACACAACATGGCCAAACAGAAGCAAAAGACATTACCTGGCCTACCAAGCCAATGGAAACTCATAGGCAACACAGTCCATTGAACTAGGCAATTACATGCAGCCATACAAAGTCCATGGGCCTTGCCTCAGAGTCAAACCCACAACTTCTCGCAGCCAAGCAAAGCGCCTTCCACTACACCAACACAGAGAAGTGGGAAACTGATTCTACATTAATTCACATAATCCTACCGACTTCGCACACAACATAACCAAACAAAAGACAATACCTGGCCTATCAGTCCAATGAAAACTCATAGGCAACACAGTCCATTGGACTAGGCAATTACATGCAGCCATACAAAGTCTATGGGCTTTGCCTCAGAGTCAAACCCACATTTTCTCGCAGCCCAAGAAAAGAGCCTACCACTACACCAACACAGAGAAGTTGAAAACTGAGTTTACATTAGTTCACATAATCCTAGTGACTGCGCACACAACATGGCCAAACAAAAGCAAAAGGTAGTACCTGGCCTATCAATCCAATAGGAACTCATAGGTAACACAGCCAACTGAAATAGGCAATTACATGCATCCATACAAACTCCATGGGCCTTGCCTCAAAGTCGAACCAACAACCTTTCGCAGCTTAAGCAAAAAGACTACCACTACACCAACACAGAGAAGTAGGTAAAGGACTCTACATTAATTCACATAATCCTAGAGACTGCGCACACAACATGGCCAAACAAATGCAAAAGACATTATCTGGCCTATCAATCCAATGAAATCATAGGCAACATAGTCCATTAGACTAAGCAAATATATGCAGCCATACAAAGTTAATGGGCCTTGCCTCAGAGTCGAACCCACAACCTCTTGGAGAACAAGCAAAGAGCCTACCACTAAACCAACACAGAGAAGTTGGAAACAAACTCTACATTAATTCACAGAATCCTAGTGACTGCGCACACAACATGGCAAAACAAAAGCAAAAGACAGCACCTGGCCTATCAATCCAATGGAAACTCAAAGCTAACACAGTACATTGGACTAGGCAATTACATGCAGCCATACAAAGCCCATTGGCCTTGCCCCAGAGTCGAACCCACACCCTCTCGTAGCCCAAGGAAAGAGCCTACTAATACACCAACACAGAGAAGTGGAAAACCAATTCTTCATTAATTCACATAATCCTAGTGACTGCGCACATAACATGGCCAAACAAAAGCAAAAGACAGTACCTGGCCTATCAAACCAATGGAAACTCATAGGCAACACAGTCCATTGGACTAGACAATTACATGGAGACATACAAAGTCCATGGGCCTTGCATTAGAGTCGAACCCACAACCTCTCGCAGCCCAAGCAAAGAGCCTACCACTACACCAACACAGAGAAGTGGGAAACTGTTTCTACATTAATTCAAATAATCCTACCGACTGCGCACACAACATGGCCAAACAAAAGACAATACCTGGCCTATCAATTCAAAGGAAACTCATAGGCAACACAGTCCATTGGACTTGGCAATTACATGCAGCCATACAAAGTCCATGGGCTTTGCCTCAGAGTCAAACCCACAATTTCTCGCAGCCCAAGGAAATAGCCTACGATTACACCAACACAGAGAAGTTGGAAACTGAGTTTACATTAGTTCACATAATCCTAGTGACTGCGCACACAACATGGCCAAACAAAAGACAATACCTGGCCTATCAATTCAATGGAAACTCATAGGCAACACAGTCAATTGAACTAGGCAATTACATGCTGCCATACAAACTCCATGGGCTTTGCCTCAGAGTCGAACCCACAACCTCTCGCAGTTTAAGCAAAGAGACTACCACTACACCAACACAGAGAAGAAGGTGAATGACTCTACATTAATTCACATAATCCTAGTGACTGCGCACATAACATGGCCAAACAAAAGCAAAAGACAGTACCTGGCCTATCAATCAAATTGAAACTCATAAGCAACAAAGAGACTACAACTACACCAACACAGAGAAGTAGGTGAATGACTCTACATTAATTCACATAATCCTAGTGACTGCGAACACAACATGGCCAAACAAAAGCAAAAGACAGTACCTTGCCTATCAATCCAATTGAAACTCATAGGCAACATAGTCCATTGGACTAGGCAATAACATGCAGCCATACAAAGTCCATGGGCCATGCCTCAATGTCTAACTCACAACCTCTCGCAGCTCAAGCAAAGAGCCTACCACTACACCAACACAGAGAAATGTGAACCTGACTCTACATTAATTCACATAATCCTAGTAATGTACTGTGTTACCTATGAGTTTACATTGGATTGATAGGCCAGGTAATGTCTTTTGCTTTTGTTTGGCCATGTTGTGTGCGCAGTCACTAGGATTATGTGAATTAATGTAGAGTCGGTTTCCAACTTCTCTGTGTTGGATTAGTGGTAGGCTCTTTGCTTGTTCTCCAAGAGGATGTGGGTTTGACTCTGAGGAAAGGCCCATGGACTTTGTATGTCTCCATGTAATTGTCTAGTCCAATGGAATGTGTTGCCTATGATTTTCCATTGGATTGATAGGCCAGGTACTGTCTTTTGCTTTTGTTTGGCCATGTTGTGTGCGCAGTCACTAGGATTATGTGAATTAATGTAAACTCAGTTACCAACTTCTCTGTGTTGGTGTAGTGGTAGGCTCTTTGCTTGGGCTGCGAGAAGTTGTGGGTTTGACTTTTAGGCAAAGCCCATGGACTTTGTATGGCTGCATGTAATTGCCTAGTCCAATGGACTGTGTTGCCTATGAGTTTCCATTGAATTGATAGGCCAGGTATTGTCTTTTGTTAGGCCAGGTATTGTCTTTTGTTTGGCCGTGTTGTGTGCGCAGTCGGTAGGATTATGTGAATTAATGTAGAATCAGTTTCCCACTTCTCTGTGTTGGTTTAGGGGTAGGCTCTTTGCTTAAGCTGCGAGAGGTTGTGGGTTCGACTCTGAGGCAAGGCCCATGGAGTTTGTATGGCTGCATGTAATTGCGTAGTTCAATTGACTGTGTTGCGTATGAGTTCCCATTGGATTGATAGGCCAGGTACTGCCTTTTGCTTATGTTTGGCCATGTTGTGTTCGCAGTCACTAGGATTATGTGAATTAATGTAGATTCAGGTTCACATTTCTCTGTGTTGGTGTAGTGGTAGGCTCTTTGCTTGAGCTGTGAGAGGTTGTGAGTTAGACTTTGAGGCAAGGCCCATGGACTTTGTATGGCTGCATGTTATTGCCTAGTCCAATGGACTATGTTGCCTATGAGTTTCAATTGGATTGATAGGCCAGGTACTGTCTTTTGCTTTTGTTTGGCCATGTTGTGTTCGCAGTCACTAGGATTATGTGAATTAATGTAGAGTCATTCACCTACTTCTCTGTGTTGGTGTAGTTGTAGTCTCTTTGCTTAAGCTGTGAGAGGTTGTGGGTTCGACTCTAAGGCAAAGCACATGGTGTTTGTATGGCTGCATGTAATTGCCTATTTCAATTAACTGTGTTGCCTATGAGGTCCCATTGGATTGATAGGCCAGGTACTGTCTTTTGCTTTTGTTTGGCCATGTTGTGTGCGCAGTCACTAGGATTATGTGAACTAATGTAAACTCAGTTTCCAACTTCTCTGTCTTGGTGTAGTGGTAGGCTCTTTGCTTGGGCTGGGAGAAATTGTGGGTTTGACTCTGAGGCAAAGCCCATGGACTTTATATGGCTGCATGTAATTGCCTAGTCCAATGGACTGTGTTGCCTTTGAGTTTCCATTGGATTGATTGGCCAGGTATTATCTTTTGTTTGGTTATGTTGGGTGCGCAGTCGGTAGGATTATGTGAATTAATGTAGAATCAGTTTCCCAGTTCTCTGTGTTGCTGTAGTGGAAGGCTCTTTGCTTAGCTGCACGAGGTTGTGGGTTTGACTCTGAGGCAAGGCCCATGGAGTTTGTATGGCTGCATGTAATTGCCTAGTTCAATTAACTGTGTTGCCTATGGATTCCCATTGGATTGATAGGCCAGGTACTGTCTTTTGCTTTTGTTTGGCCATGTTGTGTGCGCAGTCACTAGGATTATGTGAATTAATGTAGACGCAGCTTCCTACTTCTTTGTGTTGGTGAAGTTGTAGGCTCTTTGCTTGTTCTGCCAGAGATTGTGGGTATGACTCTGAGGCAAGGCCCATGGACTTTGTATGGCTGCATGTAATTGCGTAGTCCAATGGACTATGTTGTCTATGAGTTTCCATTGGATTGATAGGCCAGGGACTGTCTTTTGTTTTCGTTTGGTCATGTTGTGTGCGCAGTCACTAGGATTATGTGAATTAATGTAGAGTCATTCTCTTCTCTGTGTTGGTGTAGTGGTAGGCTCTTTCCTTGGGTTACAAGAAGTTGTGGGTTTGACTTTGAGGCAAAGCCCATGGACTTTGTATGGTTGAATGTAATTGCCTAGTCCAATGGACTGTGTTGCCCATGAGTTTTCATTGAATGAATAGGCCAGGTATTGTCTTTTGTTTGGCCATGTTGTGTGCGCAGTCGGTAGGATTATGTGAATTAATGTAGAATCAGTTTCCCACTTCTCTGTGTTAGTGTAGTGGTAGGCTCTTTGCTTGGTTGCGAGAAGTTGTGGGTTTGACTCTGAGGCAAGGCCCATGGACTTTGTATGTCTCCATGTAATTGTCTAGTCCAATGGACTGTGTTGCCTATGAGTTTCCATTGGATTGATAGGCCAGGTACTGTCTTTTGCTTTTGTTTGGCCATGTTGTGTGCGCAGTCACTAGGATTATGTGAATTAATGTAGAAACGGTTTACCACTCCTCTGTGTTGGTGTATTGGTAGGCTCTTTACCTTGGCTATGAGAGGTTGTGGGTTTGACTCTGGGGCAAGGCCCATGGGCTTTGTATGGCTGCATGTAATTGCCTAGTCCAATGTACTGTGTTACCTATGAGTTTCCGTTGGATTGATAGGCCACGTATTGTCTTTTGCTTTTGTTTGGCCATGTTGTGTGCGCAGTCACTAGGATTATGTTAATTAATGTAGAGTCGGTTTCCAACTTCTCTGAGTTGGTTTAGTGGTAGGCTCTTTGCTTGTTCTCCAAGAGGTTGTGGGTTCGACTCTGAGGCAATGCCCATGAACTTTACATGGCTGCATGTAAGTGCCTAGTCTAATGGACTGTGTTGCCTATGAGTTTCCATTGGATTGATAGGCCAGATAATGTCTTTTGCATTTGTTTGGCCATGTTGTGTGCGCAGTCACTAGGATTATGTGAATTAATGTAGAGTCATTCACCTACTTCTCTGTGTTGGTGTAGTGGTAGGCTCTTTGCCCTGGCTACGAGAGGTTGTGGGTTCGACTCTGGGGCAAGACCCATGGGCTTTGTATGGCTGCATGTAATTGCGTAGTCCAATGTACTGTGTTACCTATGAGTTTCCATTGGATTGATTGGCCAGGTACTGTCTTTTGCTCTTGTTTGGCCATGTTGTGTGCGCAGTCACTAGGATTATGTTAATTAATGTAGAGTCGGTTTCCAACTTCACTGAGTTGGTTTAGTGGTAGGCTCTTTGCTTGTTCTCCAAGAGGTTGTGGGTTCGACTCTGAGGCAAGGCCCATGAACTTTGTTTGGCTGCATGTAATTGCCTAGTCTAATGGACTGTGTTGCCTATGAGTTTCCATTGGATTGAATGGCCAGGTACTGTCTTTTGTTTTCGTTTGGCCATGTTGTGTGCGCAGTCACTAGGATTATGTGAATTAATGCTATTGGATTTTTCAAGTCAGTATTCACACAGCAGTTTCTGCTATTTCATGTATTCCCCTTACATAGTCACTGGTGTGCATACCTTATCTCCCCATAGTGATGTTTTTTTAGGTTTTTGCACCCAGTTCGGACTTAGAATGGTGTTCCAAACGTTATTCCTATTTGTTAGTATTTTTTCGTTTGTGAACCCTCCCCAACCACACCTATTGCCAATCCATATCATACGCATAAATAGCCTGGGTCTCAGCTTCCCATACACGGTAGGTTTTTTAACTGCATGAGAGGACACACACAAGCTAGGGACCCCAACGTAGAGAAATACTTTGGCGTAGTGTTGGGGCTCTATTGCATTGATCAATTCAGTAGCTAAATTTCTCTTGATTCATATGTTCATGGCAGTAATGCAGATTCCATTTTTCACATATTCACTCTTGCATATAGCTATTGAATTTTTCAAGTCAGTATTCACACAGCAGTTTCTGCTATTTCATGTATTCCCCTTACATAGTCACTGGTGTGCATACCTTATCTCCCCATAGTGCCTGGGATCTGACCCAGACACTAGCAGTTTTGCACTCCTACCCAAAACTGGGCTGTTCCCTGAACTCACTACCTCCACGGTTCAACTCTTAACTGAACTTCAACTAACTAACTGGTTTTCCCACCTCCAGGCCTGTGAACTCCTTGGTGGGTGGGGCCAACCGCCTGGCACCGCCCCACCTGGTGTGGACATCAGCCCCTGGAGGGAGGCAACAACGGTTTTGTGTCTGACTAGTGTAACTATCCGGGAAAGGGGGTGTGTGTGTGTGTTATGTCTGTGACTAACTGGCTAGTCCAGGGCGTCACACTTGCACCCCCTTCTTGTGATGTGAAGGTGTGTAGTCAGTGCCTACGTGTAATTCCTGACACCACTCCTCTGGCTGACTTGGTGAGCTGTCACTGACTGGGTGGGGTGCAGTAATGGTGGATGCTGCTGCTGCTTGGATAGCATGTGTATCTACTGTGAACAGCTTATCAATGGTGGCAAATCGGGGCAGCTTAACCTCTTGCTCTCCGCAGTTCAACACTCTCACGCGCACTCTTCCCTTCCGTATTAATGAATAAAACTGTGATATAAATAGTATATAGATACCCCACAAATGCAGATAAAGGTAGGTTATGGGAAAAGGGAGAAGAGGGAAACAGGAAAATAGTGTAATAAAGTATACCTTCCAGGGGGGAGAGGAAATGGCAGCACAGCCAGTGGAGGTGAAGCAAGGGGAAGCCTGCAACTAAATTGTTGAGAGCATTATCACATGGTGACTGAGCCTGATTGTAACGGGAGCATAGAGGTGCCGATCCTGTCTTACCTGCGTTGGTGTAGAAGTGGGTTTCCAGTGGTGGAGTCAGCTGTGTGCAGTGGTGGCTGTGGGTTCTTTTATGTGCGACCGTAGTAATAGCTGCGCCCACTTCCTGTATGGGAGTGGAATGCAGTGAGGCTAATGGAACGCACGTCCACGTGCCGCGCCCCTGAAGGTAATACCGATCATTGAATACAAAAAAATTTCTCATACTACTGTATGGGGGTCCCTATATTTAATATGATATCCAAGCCACAGCATCCACCGTTACTTCACCACACCCATTCAGTGACAGCTCACCAAGTCAACCAGAGGAGTGGTGTAAGGAATTACACGTAGGCACTGACTCCACACCTTCACATCACAAGAAGCGGGTCCACAGGGTAGTGCAAGAATACGAGCAAGTCTTCAGCAAACATCCGCTAGACTTTGGGAGAATAAAAGGGGTCCATATTCATGGTTTAAGAACTTGGGTTCTAACGTGCCCAGAGTATGCTCCACTCTATGCTCCCTTTACAATCAGGCTCAGTCACCATGTGATAACGCTCTCAACTCTTTAGTTGCAGGCTTCCTTTTGCTTCACCTCCACTGGCTGTGCTGCCATTTCCTCTCACCCCCAGAAGGTATACTTTATTACACTATTTTCCTCTTTCCCTGTTCCCCCTTTTCCCATAACCTACCTTTATTTACAATTGTGGGGTATCTATATGATATTTACATCATAGTTTTATTCATTAGTGCGGAAGGGAAGAGTGCCCGTGAGAGTGTTAAACTGCGGAGAGCAGGAGGTTAAGCTGCCCCGACTTGCCACCATTGATAAGCTGTTCACAGTAGATACACATGCTATCCAAGTAGCAGCATCCACTATTACTGCACCCCACCCAGTCAGTGACTGCTCACCAAGTCAGCCAGAGGAGTGGTGTAAGGAATTACACGTAGGCACTGACTCCACACCTTCACATCACAAGAAGCGGGTCCACAGGGTAGTGCAAGAATACGAGCGAGCAAGTCTTCAGCAAACATCCGCTAGATTTTGGGGGAATAAAAGGGGTCCAACACTACATCCCCACAGGTGCACACCCACCCATCAAAGAGAGCTATAAGCCAATACCACCTTCACATTACCAGTGTACCAAGGACATGTTGAGCAACATGAAGGCGGCTGGGGTTATCCGTGACAGTTGTAGCCTTTGGGCAGCTCCGTTGGTCCTGTTAAAGAAGAAGGACAGCACCACTCCCCCGTATTGAGGAATCGCTAGCTGCATTGAGAACTGCAAATTATTTTTCTACCCTTGATCTCACTAGTCACTATTGGCTAGTGTCCGTTGCTGAGGCAGACCGGGGGAAGACCGCCTTTGCCACCCCTATGGCGCTGGAGGTCGGCAGACTGTTGTTCAAAAGCAGTGTCTGACGAACAAATTTGCTTCATCCTGAGGAACTGGCCAGTCGGTACGGCCCGGATGGTGGAGGGGGTATGAGCAGAAGAAGCATGCAGCAGTGCGTTGACTGATGTTTCCTTCCTATGGACGTCGGTCTGAACAATTCGCTCAGAACCGAATGAAATTTTAATATCCAGGAAGTCAACGCAACTGCTGCTATGCTTATGCGTCAATCTGATGTTAAAGGTGTTGTTATTAAGTTCCTCCATAAATGTCTCGAGCTGCTCCACAGTGCCCTGCCAAAAAATCAAAATATCATCAATATACCTTAGCCAGCACTGCACATGGGCGCCAGCCCCTGCACCTCCGTCACCAAAAACCAACCAATCCCAGTACCTCTGCCTTCTATCTAGGTGCCTTGAGTTATGTCCTGTAAACTGTCACAGCGACCCAGACACACATGTGTAGTAGGGGAATATCCCTGCTGAGATGCCAGTGCTAGAGCACTCGTTTGCTGTGGAGTTGAACGCTATGTGAGCAGTTCTTACCTTCAATGAGCAGAAGTCTCTTTTTTCAGATTTCAATATCTCTGTGGGTATCTGGCAGAAATATGGAATACTCTTTACTGCTAAGACCCTGTACACCACTCCCACTAAAGGGGGCTTTACACGCTGCGACATCGCTAATGCGGAGTCGTTGGGGTCACGGAATTTGTGACGCACATCCGGCCGCATTAGCGATGTTGCTGCGTGTGACACCGATGAGCGATTTTGCATCGTTGCAAAAACGTGCAAAATCGCTCATCGGTGACATGGGTCTCCATTCTCGATTATCGTTACTGCAGCAGTAACGATGTAGTTCGTCGCTCCTGCGGCAGCACACATCACTCCGTGTGACACCGCAGAAACGAGGAACCTCTCCTTACCTGCCTCCCAGCCGCTATGAGGAAGGAAGGAGGTGGGCGGGATGTTCCGGCCACTCATCTCCGCCCCTCCGCTGCTATTGGGCGGTCGCTCAGTGACGTCGCTGTGACGCCGCACGGACCGCCCCCTTAGAAAGGAGGCGGTTCGCCGGTCACAGCGACGTCGCCGGTCAGGTAAGTATGTGTGACGGGTCTGGTCGGTGTTGTGCGGCATGGGCAGCGATTTGCCCGTGTCGCGCAACAGATGGGGCGGGTACCCACACTAGCGATATCGGGACCGATATCGCAGTGTGTAAAGTAGCCTTTAGTCACATGACCAAGACTGTATCTGTGTCCCTACAACACACTTGAGACAAATGTGTGTGTGAGCCTGCATTGTGGGGTATATATAATATATTATAGAGCTGGGAAGGATCATTCTAAGCAGTGAGCTGTTCCAGTATTTGTAGGAAAATACCCAGTAGAAGCATCAAACACAGCACCAATACCTCCCATCAGTATCCCACCACAGTGCCATGTAACCCATGCCCTACACTCCCATCTACACCAATACTATACAGGCACAAACTAGTATATCTGACTAAAAGCCCCCAAAATATGAAGAACGGCCTATAGTTGAGTGTGGATATAAAATCTATGTGAGCAGAGCTAGAATAGAAATCACTGATCGCATTGAAGTCATTCTGACCATAAATCACCATGATATCAAGGTGAGGAGTTGTGTGTTACTGCTGGGAGGAAAGGGTTAACAGTGGAATATTAAGGTGCATTTCTGTGTGCAGTGTTACTAGTCAATGTAACAATTCAATATGAGCTGCTCTTGGTGCCGGGGGAGGGAGATGCTCTCCTGAGCAAGATAGATGGGGAATGAACATGATATCTATATAGTGTAAGGCAGGGGGTCTCAAACTCGGCTGGGTGTATGGGCCGCACAGAGGAAAAAAATAATTTGGGGGGCTGCATTCTTTGCAGGACAAAGTGACATTTTTATTGGTACCATATATATATATTTTTTTCACACACCTTTGGATGACTGATTTTCAACATTTTTCACTTGTTTATTATAACAAATGTGCACATTCTTTGGTTAAATCTAAAAAAAAAAAATTTGATGTTAAAAAAAAGTCATGCCTTATTTTGTTTTTTTTTACATTTTATCCCTTTCTTTTAACTAATAGTGTTACAATTATGACGCTAGCGTTTTGTGAAGGGAATGCTTTGCCTACTTCCGTGACTATGGCCTTCCGGAACTGCTGCATTTTGGCTGACCTCTCCGCCTCGGGAATAAGAGACATAAAGTTCTCCTTGTAGCGTGGGTCTAACAGTGTTACCAACCAGTAATGATTGTCGGCCAAGATGTTCTTAACGCGAGGGTCACGAGACAGGCAGCTTACCATAAAGTCATCCATGTGCGCCAGACTCTTAACAGCCATCACTTCAGTATCCAGACCAACACGATGACTGAACATGCTGTCCTCCTCCTTCTCCTCCTCCTCCTCCTCCTCCTCCTCATCATCTACCCTGTCCTCTGGCCAGCCACGCTGAACTGAGCATATGATTGGTATGCATGTCATATCCTCAATTTGGCCGGAGAGTTGCTCCATGTCTTCATCCTCCTCCTCGTCATAGTCCTCCACTGCACGTTGTGATGAGACGAGGCTGGACTGTGTGTTATCACCCACACCCACTACTGTTTCTTGCTCCAACTCATCGTGTTCCGCCTGCAATGCATCATGTTTGGTTTTGAGCAGAGACCGTTTTAGAAGGCAGAGAAGCGGTATGGTGACGCTAATAATGGCGTCATCGCCGCTCACCATCTTGGTGGAGTCCTCAAAGTTTTGGAGGATGGTACATAGGTCGGACATCCATCTCCACTCCTCAGGTGTTATGTGTGGAGTTTGACCCATTTCCCGACGGCTTAGGTGATGCAGGTACTCAACAACTGCCCTCTTCTGCTCACATATCCTGATCAACATGTGCAGAGTTGAATTCCAACGCGTTGGGACATCACACACCAGTCTGTGAGCCGGAAGATGCAAACGACGCTGAAAGCCGGCAAGGCCGGCTGAAGCAGTAGGTGACTTTCGAAAATGTGCAGACAGGCAGCGAACTTTTACCAGCAGATCAGACAGCTCTGGGTATGACTTTAGAAACCGCTGAACCACGAGGTTGAGCACATGGGCCATGCATGGAACATGTGTCAGCTGGCCTCGCCTCAAAGCCGCCACCAGGTTCCGGCCATTGTCACACACAACCTTTCCTGGCTTTAGGTTCAGAGGTGTGAGCCAGTGATCTGCATGCTGTTTTAGAGCTGTCCACACCTCTTCTGCATTGTGGGGTTTGTCACCTATGCAGATTAGCTGCAGCACAGTCTGTTGCCGCTTCGCCGAGGCAGTGCTGCAGTGCTTCCAGCTTGGGACTGGTGTGGAGGGTAAAGTGGATGAGGATGCGCAGGAGGAGGAGGAGGCTGAAGAGCATGACATTCCGGAGCTGTAGAGTGTGGGTGAAACCCTGACTGAGGTAGGGCCTGCAAACCTTGGTGTGGGAAGGACTTGTTCCGTTCCTCGCTCAAACTGGGTCCCAGCTGGGCTGGGCTGGGTCCCTACCCGGCTGGGTAGGGCGTTGTGGGGGGTTTGTCTATCTCCGTTTGAGGTGAGTTTGTTTAAGTTAGCCTTTCTTTGGCGTTTTTTGGAGCCCTGCGGGTTGGGGAGTTGGTATCGCCCAGTAAGGCGTTCCCCGGGGGCTTGGATTGGGGTGACATTATGTCAGTGGAAAACGGAGTTGAATTTTGGATTAGGAAATCGAAAACTGATCAGAGAGATGTGGGTAGACTAGTCCGTTTGGGGATGGTTGTGGCATCTGATATGTGCCCGTTCAAGTGTCTCGGGAATTTTCAACAGATCCGTCCGAAGGTGGATGGCCCCTTATTATGTCACGAGGATGGGTCCTTTTTATCGAGATACCAATTTGTGAGTGTTTTTAGGGCATGTTTGAAGTCGTTGGGGTTAGATCCGAAGTCTTTCGGATTGGGGCAGCGACGGAGGCCTCTATATGCGGCCTACCGGAGGAGACAGTTAAGCAGATTGGTAGGTGGAAGTCGCAGCGCTTTAAGTCGTATGTACGTCCCCAGGTGGTTGTTGGCAATTGAGGGGAAAAGGGGGGGTATTAGGGTAGCAATGGGGGGGGTGAGAGTGTGTGTTTTTTGTCAATTTGGTTTGGTGAGGCAATAAAATGGTGTCGTCTGTACATTTTGTATTGCAGAAGCACCCCCTCTTCCTTCCCTGGTCTGGATCCTTGGCCACTCTTATGTGTATTGGGGAGCCCGACGAGCGGACGCGAGATGGAACGGGAGACAGGTAGGTTTTGAGAAGGACCTGGCTCTCGTGCGATGGCTCGGTGTTCGGGGGTTAGGGTGGAACAGGGTGTTGCAGGAGGTGCATAGATACGCCCGGTTGGACAGACCTCCTGACATGTTAGTGTTGCATGCCGGGGGGAATGATTTGGGTGGGCGTCCTTTTCGAATCTTGATAAAGGACATCAAACATTATTTGTTACGGTTATGGGTGTCGTTTCCAGGTCTAACGATAGTCTGGTCGGAGATAGTAGCGAGAAAGAGTTGGCAGAAAGCGCGGTCAGTTGACAGGTTGAACAAGGCGCGGGCGAAGGTTAATAGGGCGATCTCGAAGTTTGTTAGTCGGAACGGGGGTATAGCAATACGGCATGTTGAGTTGGAAAGGACGGAAGAGGAATTTTGGTTGGCTGACGGGGTACACCTTAATGCGGTGGGAACTGACTTATGGGCTCTTGGCTTGCAGGGAGGGCCCTTTGGTTGCGGGGGGTCTCAGGCACTTGAAGGGTTTCAAGGTGCCTTCGTTGTGGTGTTGTTTATTGGTGGGTCCTTGAAGTTGGTTTAAAATTGGTTCGGGGATTCATCCGGGTATGGATCCCCTCATTGGCAGAATTGATGGTCCCCTGGTGATTTTGGGGGGGAACCCCGACGGGGTATGTCGGGGCCCCTGGGGGTGTGGTTGGGGTTGACGGAGGATTAACCCTTACCATTTGGTGCTCCTGAGCCAGTGTGGGTAACGGCTGGGAGCAAGTTGAGGTTTTTTATTGCTCGGTTATGGGAATCACCAGGGTTTTGGTAGCTTCAAGGACCTTACCTCATTGCAAATTTTATTGGTTATGTATTCTTGTTAATAAAATGGCTGCTATGGCCAAAATTATCCAAAGATAAATTTGTGTCTGTGTAATTACTTTTAAATAAGAAATGGGAATGGAGGTGTGGGGTATGAAAGGAAGACCGGAGTCAACAATTCCAGGGTCAAGCATGTTTATTTGCCTAAGCTTCGTTCCAGGGTAGAAAGGGTAAGAGTGCCTTTCAGAATTCGAAGTGGTCGGACTGTACGGGCCACCAAGAACTGCAGGAGAGCTTGAACATCTTCCCATGGATTTGCGACATCCTCCCTCATCAGTTACGTAGGTAAGCAGGTTCTCAGCATTGCAGCCCATTTGTTATCTTAAGTTAGTTAAGCGGGGTTAACTAACCTGTCAGTTCAGCCTCAGGTCTAAAGCAGAGGCCTGGACTCCACTCCTTACTCCTCACTCCACAACTCTCCTTAAAAACAACTGACTCCTTTTTCCTGCCCCGGGGTCTCCAGACCCCTAGGTGGGCGTTTCCTTCCGTCTGGTCCTGCCCACTGGTGTGCCTGTCTTTCCCTGGGGGAGGTGACTAGGGTTTTCTGGTTGGCTTTGTGTGACTTAGGTGAGGGAAGTTGTTATGCGGGGGCCTATGTGTGACTACCTGCAGTGTCAAACGCCAAAGAAAAGGCTAACTTAAACAAACTCACCTCAAACGGAGATAGACAAACCCCCCACAACGCCCTACCCAGCCCAGCCCAGCTGGGACCCAGTTTGAGCGAGGAACGGAACAAGTCCTTCCCACACCAAGGTTTGCAGGCCCTACCTCAGTCAGGGTTTCACCCACACTCTACAGCTCCGGAATGTCATGCTCTTCAGCCTCCTCCTCCTCCTGCGCATCCTCATCCACTTTACCCTCCACACCAGTCCCAAGCTGGAAGCACTGCAGCACTGCCTCGGCGAAGCGGCAACAGGCTGTGCTGCAGCTAATCTGCATAAGTGACAAATCCCACAATGCAGAAGAGGTGTGGACAGCTCTAAAACAGCATGCAGATCACTGGCTCACACCTCTGAACCTAAAGCCAGGAAAGGTTGTGTGTGACAATGGCCGGAACCTAGTGGCGGCTTTGAGGCGAGGCCAGCTGACACATGTTCCATGCATGGCCCATGTGCTCAACCTCGTGGTTCAGCGGTTTCTAAAGTCATACCCAGAGCTGTCTCATCTGCTGGTAAAAGTTCGCCGCCTGTCTGCACATTTTCGAAAGTCACCTACTGCTTCAGCCGGCCTTGCCGGCTTTCAGCGTCATTTGCATCTTCCGGCTCACAGACTGGTGTGTGATGTCCCCACGCGTTGGAATTCAACTCTGCACATGTTGATCAGGATATGTGAGCAGAAGAGGGCAGTTGTTGAGTACCTGCATCACCTAAGCCGTCGGGAAATGGGTCAAACTCCACACATAACACCTGAGGAGTGGAGATGGATGTCCGACCTATGTACCATCCTCCAAAACTTTGAGGACTCCACCAAGATGGTGAGCGGCGATGACGCCATTATTAGCGTCACCATACCGCTTCTCTGCCTTCTAAAACGGTCTCTGCTCAAAACCAAACATGATGCATTGCAGGCGGAACACGATGAGTTGGAGCAAGAAACAGTAGTGGGTGTGGGTGATAACACATAGCCCAGCCTCGTCTCATCACAACGTGCAGTGGAGGACTATGACGAGGAGGAAGATGAAGACATGGAGCAACTCTCCGGCCAAATTGAGGATATGACATGCATACCAGTCATATGCTCAGTTCAGCGTGGCTGGCCAGAGGACAGGGTAGATGAGGAGGAGGAGGAGAAGGAGGAGGACAGCATGTTCAGTCATCGTGTTGGTCTGGATACTGAAGTGATGGCTGTTAAGAGTCTGGCGCACATGGATGACTTTATGGTAAGCTGCCTGTCTCGTGACCCTCGCGTTAAGAACATCTTGGCCGACAATCATTACTGGTTGGTAACACTGTTAGACCCACGCTACAAGGAGAACTTTATGTCTCTTATTCCCGAGGCGGAGAGGTCAGCCAAAATGCAGCAGTTCCGGAAGGCCATAGTCACGGAAGTAGGCAAAGCATTCCCTTCACAAAACGCTAGCGTCATAATTGTAACACTATTAGTTAAAAGAAAGGGATAAAATGTAAAAAAAAACAAAATAAGGCATGACTTTTTTTTAACATCACATTTATTTTTTTTAGATTTAACCAAAGAATGTGCACATTTGTTATAATAAACAAGTGAAAAATGTTGAAAATCAGTCATCCAAAGGTGTGTGAAAAAAATATATACATATATGGTACCAATAAAAATGTCACTTTGTCTTGCAAAGAATGCAGCCCCCCAAATTATTTTTTTCCTCTGTGCGGCCCATACACCCAGCCGAGTTTGAGACCCCCTGCCTTACACTATATAGATATTATGTTCATTCCCCATCTATCTTGCTCAGGAGAGCATCTCCCTCCCCCGGCACCAAGAGCAGCTCATACTGAATTGTTACATTGACTAGTAACACTGCACACAGAAATGCACCTTAATATTCCACTGTTAACCCTTTCCTCCCAGCAGTAACACACAACTCCTCACCTTGATATCATGGTGATTTATGGTCAGAATGACTTCAATGCGATCAGTGATTTCTATTCTAGCTCTGCTCACATAGATTTTATATCCACACTCAACTATAGGCCGTTCTTCATATTTTGGGGGCTTTTAGTCAGATATACTAGTTTGTGCCTGTATAGTATTGGTGTAGATGGGAGTGTAGGGCATGGGTTACATGGCACTGTGGTGGGATACTGATGGGAGGTATTGGTGCTGTGTTTGATGCTTCTACTGGGTATTTTCCTACAAATACTGGAACAGCTCACTGCTTAGAATGATCCTTCCCAGCTCTATAATATATTATATATACCCCACAATGCAGGCTCACACACACATTTGTCTCAAGTGTGTTGTAGGGACACAGATACAGTCTTGGTCATGTGACTAAAGGCTACTTTACACACTGCGATATCGGTCCCGATATCGCTAGTGTGGGTACCCGCCCCCATCTGTTGCGCGACACGGGTAAATCGCTGCCCATGCCGCACAACACCGACCAGACCCGTCACACATACTTACCTGCCCGGCGACGTCGCTGTGATCGGCGAACCGCCTCCTTTCTATCTATCTAATACGATGACAACAGCTCTCCATACCTGCAGTCCACCACAAGGACCACCCTCTCTAATCCCTGAAAAATGAAATCATCCTCAGTGACGAAGAGAGGGGGCTAAGCGCCCCCATGGTCTCAGAGCATTAACTCTTCTAAGAGTCCTAAGAGTCCTGCTCACACTGATGGGGTGCAGCTGTGGGACCCTATTTTCAGAGATGATGTCCTCCACCCAACTCTCAAAAAGCTGAAAGGGTCTTCAGTAGAGATGGATAGTCGAGCTGGGCTATCAGACGGTCACCTCTGTAGCTGTAGTGTCATTTTTCCTATGGTCCAATGTGTAAATTAAACAAAAAAGTGCACGTTTGTTATGATGTCCAAGATGGGGACCAGGATGTGGACATAATAAAAAATTAGGGAACATGATAGGAGACATTTCTACAATACATATAATCATTCTTATCTATCTAATACGATGACAACAGCTCTCCATACCTGCAGTCCACCACAAGGACCACCCTCTCTAATCCCTGAAAAATGAAATCATCCTCAGTGACGAAGAGAGGGGGCCAAGCGCCCCCCATGGTACCAGAGCATTGACTCTTCTAAGAGTCCTAAGAGTCCTGCTCACACTGATGGGGTGAAGCTGTGGGACCCTATTTTCAGAGATGATGTCCTCCACCCGACTCTCAAAAAGCTGAAAGGGTCTTCAGTAGAGATGGATAGTCGAGCTGGGCTATCAGACGGTCACCTATGTAGCTTTAGTGTCATTTTTCCTATGGTCCAATGTGTAAATTAAACAAAAAAGTGCACGTTTGTTATGATGTCCAAGATGGGGACCAGGATGTGGACATAATAAGAAATTAGGGAACATGATAGGAGACATTTCTACAATACATATAATCATTCTTATCTATCTAATACGATGACAACAGCTCTCCATACCTGCAGTCCACCACAAGGACCACCCTCTCTAATCCCTGAAAAATGAAATCATCCTCAGTGACGAAGAGAGGGGGCTAAGTGCCCCCAATGGTCTCAGAGCATTGACTCTTCTAAGAGTCCTAAGAGTCCTGCTCACACTGATGGGGTGCAGCTGTGGGACCCTATTTTCAGAGATGATGTCCTCCACCCAACTCTCAAAAAGCTGAAAGGGTCTTCAGTAGAGATGGATAGTCGAGCTGGGCTATCAGACGGTCACCTCTGTAGCTGTAGTGTCATTTTTCCTATGGTCCAATGTGTAAATTAAACAAAAAAGTGCACGTTTGTTATGATGTCCAAGATGGGGACCAGGATGTGGACATAATAAAAAATTAGGGAACATGATAGGAGACATTTCTACAATACATATAATCATTCTTATCTATCTAATACGATGACAACAGCTCTCCATACCTGCAGTCCACCACAAGGACCACCCTCTCTAATCCCTGAAAAATGAAATCATCCTCAGTGACGAAGAGAGGGGGCTAAGCGCCCCCATGGTCTCAGAGCATTAACTCTTCTAAGAGTCCTAAGAGTCCTGCTCACACTGATGGGGTGCAGCTGTGGGACCCTATTTTCAGAGATGATGTCCTCCACCCAACTCTCAAAAAGCTGAAAGGGTCTTCAGTAGAGATGGATAGTCGAGCTAGGCTATCAGACGGTCACCTCTGTAGCTGTAGTGTCATTTTTCCTATGGTACAATGTGTAAATTAAACAAAAAAGTGCACGTTTGTTATGATGTCCAAGATGGGGACCAGGATGTGGACATAATAAAAAATTAGGGAACATGATAGGAGACATTTCTACAATACATATAATCATTCTTATCTATCTAATACGATGACAAAAGCTCTCCATACCTGCAGTCCACCACAAGGACCACCCTCTCTAATCCCTGAAAAATGAAATCATCCTCAGTGACGAAGAGAGGGGGCCAAGCGCCCCCCATGGTACCAGAGCATTGACTCTTCTAAGAGTCCTAAGAGTCCTGCTCACACTGATGGGGTGAAGCTGTGGGACCCTATTTTCAGAGATGATGTCCTCCACCCGACTCTCAAAAAGCTGAAAGGGTCTTCAGTAGAGATGGATAGTCGAGCTGGGCTATCAGACGGTCACCTCTGTAGCTGTAGTGTCATTTTTCCTATGGTCCAATGTGTAAATTAAACAAAAAAGTGCACGTTTGTTATGATGTCCAAGATGGGGACCAGGATGTGGACATAATAAGAAATTAGGGAACATGATAGGAGACATTTCTACAATACATATAATCATTCTTATCTATCTAATACGATGACAACAGCTCTCCATACCTGCAGTCCACCACAAGGACCACCCTCTCTAATCCCTGAAAAATGAAATCATCCTCAGTGACGAAGAGAGGGGGCTAAGTGCCCCCAATGGTCTCAGAGCATTGACTCTTCTAAGAGTCCTAAGAGTCCTGCTCACACTGATGGGGTGAAGCTGTGGGACCCTATTTTCAGAGATGATGTCCTCCACCCAACTCTCAAAAAGCTGAAAGGGTCTTCAGTAGAGATGGATAGTCGAGCTGGGCTATCAGACGGTCACCTCTGTAGCTGTAGTGTCATTTTTCCTATGGTCCAATGTGTAAATTAAACAAAAAAGTGCACGTTTGTTATGATGTCCAAGATGGGGACCAGGATGTGGACATAATAAAAAATTAGGGAACATGATAGGAGACATTTCTACAATACATATAATCATTCTTATCTATCTAATACGATGACAACAGCTCTCCATACCTGCAGTCCACCACAAGGACCACCCTCTCTAATCCCTGAAAAATGAAATCATCCTCAGTGACGAAGAGAGGGGGCTAAGCGCCCCCATGGTCTCAGAGCATTAACTCTTCTAAGAGTCCTAAGAGTCCTGCTCACACTGATGGGGTGCAGCTGTGGGACCCTATTTTCAGAGATGATGTCCTCCACCCAACTCTCAAAAAGCTGAAAGGGTCTTCAGTAGAGATGGATAGTCGAGCTGGGCTATCAGACGGTCACCTCTGTAGCTGTAGTGTCATTTTTCCTATGGTCCAATGTGTAAATTAAACAAAAAAGTGCACGTTTGTTATGATGTCCAAGATGGGGACCAGGATGTGGACATAATAAAAAATTAGGGAACATGATAGGAGACATTTCTACAATACATATAATCATTCTTATCTATTTAATACGATGACAACAGCTCTCCATACCTGCAGTCCACCACAAGGACCACCCTCTCTAATCCCTGAAAAATGAAATCATCCTCAGTGACGAAGAGTGGGGGCTAAGCGCCCCCCATGGTCTCAGAGCATTGACTCTTCTAAGAGTCCTAAGAGTCCTGCTCACACTGATGGGGTGCAGCTGTGGGACCCTATTTTCAGAGATGATGTCCTCCACCCAACTCTCAAAAAGCTGAAAGGGTCTTCAGTAGAGATGGATAGTCGAGCTGGGCTATCAGACGGTCACCTCTGTAGCTGTAGTGTCATTTTTCCTATGGTCCAATGTGTAAATTAAACAAAAAAGTGCACGTTTGTTATGATGTCCAAGATGGGGACCAGGATGTGGACATAATAAAAAATTAGGGAACATGATAGGAGACATTTCTACAATACATATAATCATTCTTATCTATCTAATATGATGATAACAGCTCTCCATATCTGCAGTCCACCACAAGGACCACCCTCTCTAATCCCTGAAAAATGAAATCATCCTCAGTGATGAAGAGAGGGGGCTAAGTGCCCCCAATGGTCTCAGAGCATTGACTCTTCTAAGAGTCCTAAGAGTCCTGCTCACACTGATGGGGTGCAGCTGTGGGACCCTATTTTCAGAGATGATGTCCTCCAACCAACTCTCAAAAAGCTGAAAGGGTCTTCAGTAGAGATGGATAGTCGAGCTGGGCTATCAGACGGTCACCTCTGTAGCTGTAGTGTCATTTTTCCTATGGTCCAATGTGTAAATTAAACAAAAAAGTGCACGTTTGTTATGATGTTCAAGATGGGGACCAGGATGTGGACATAATAAAAAATTAGGGAACATGATAGGAGACATTTCTACAATACATATAATCATTCTTATCTATCTAATACGATCACAACAGCTCTCCATACCTGCAGTCCACCACAAGGACCACCCTCTCTAATCCCTGAAAAATGAAATCATCCTCAGTGACGAAGAGAGGGGGCTAAGCGCCCCCCATGGTCTCAGAGCATTGACTCTTCTAAGAGTCCTAAGATTCCTGCTCACACTGATGGGGTGCAGCTGTGGGACCCTATTTTCAGAGATGATGTCCTCCACCCAACTCTCAAAAAGCTGAAAGGGTCTTCAGTAGAGATGGATAGTCAAGCTGGGCTATCAGACGGTCACCTCTGTAGCTGTAGTGTCATTTTTCCTATGGTCCAATGTGTAAATTAAACAAAAAAGTGCACGTTTGTTATGATTTCCAAGATGGGGACCAGGATGTGGACATAATAAAAAAATAGGGAACATGATAGGAGACATTTCTACAATACATATAATCATTCTTATCTATCTAATACGATGACAACAGCTCTCCATACCTGCAGTCCACCACAAGGACCACCCTCTCTATTCCCTGAAAAGTGAAATCATCCTCAGTGACGAAGAGAGGGGGCTAAGCGCCCCCCATGGTCTCAGAGCATTGACTCTTCTAAGAGTCCTAAGAGTCCTGCTCACACTGATGGGGTGCAGCTGTGGGACCCTATTTTCAGAGATGATGTTCTCCACCCAACTCTCAAAAAGCTGAAAGGGTCTTCAGTAGAGATGGATAGTCGAGCTGGGCTATCAGACGGTCACCTCTGTAGCTGTAGTGTCATTTTTCCTATGGTCCAATGTGTAAATTAAACAAAAAAGTGCACGTTTGTTATGATGTCCAAGATGGGGACCAGGATGTGGACATAATAAAAAATTAGGGAACATGATAGGAGACATTTCTACAATACATATAATCATTCTTATCTATCTAATACGATGACAACAGCTCTCCATACCTGCAGTCCACCACAAGGACCACCCTCTCTATTCCCTGAAAAGTGAAATCATCCTCAGTGACGAAGAGAGGGGGCTAAGCGCCCCCCATGGTCTCAGAGCATTGACTCTTCTAAGAGTCCTAAGAGTCCTGCTCACACTGATGGGGTGCAGCTGTGGGACCCTATTTTCAGAGATGATGTTCTCCACCCAACTCTCAAAAAGCTGAAAGGGTCTTCAGTAGAGATGGATAGTCGAGCTGGGCTATCAGACGGTCACCTCTGTAGCTGTAGTGTCATTTTTCCTATGGTCCAATGTGTAAATTAAACAAAAAAGTGCACGTTTGTTATGATGTCCAAGATGGGGACCAGGATGTGGACATAATAAAAAATTAGGGAACATGATAGGAGACATTTCTACAATACATATAATCATTCTTATCTATTTAATACGATGACAACAGCTCTCCATACCTGCAGTCCACCACAAGGACCACCCTCTCTAATCCCTGAAAAATGAAATCATCCTCAGTGACGAAGAGAGGGGGCTAAGCGCCCCCCATGGTCTCAGAGCATTGACTCTTCTAAGAGTCCTAAGAGTCCTGCTCACACTGATGGGGTGCAGCTGTGGGACCCTATTTTCAGAGATGATGTCCTCCACCCAACTCTCAAAAAGCTGAAAGGGTCTTCAGTAGAGATGGATAGTCGAGCTGGGCTATCAGACGGTCACCTCTGTAGCTGTAGTGTCATTTTTCCTATGGTCCAATGTGTAAATTAAACAAAAAAGTGCACGTTTGTTATGATGTCCAAGATGGGGACCAGGATGTGGACATGATAAAAAATTAGGGAACATGATAGGAGACATTTCTACAATACATATAATCATTCTTATCTATCTAATACGATGATAACAGCTCTCGATATCTGCAGTCCACCACAAGGACCACCCTCTCTAATCCCTGAAAAATGAAATCATCCTCAGTGATGAAGAGAGGGGGCTAAGTGCCCCCAATGGTCTCAGAGCATTGACTCTTCTAAGAGTCCTAAGAGTCCTGCTCACACTGATGGGGTGCAGCTGTGGGACCCTATTTTCAGAGATGATGTCCTCCACCCAACTCTCAAAAAGCTGAAAGGGTCTTCAGTAGAGATGGATAGTCGAGCTGGGCTATCAGACGGTCACCTCTGTAGCTGTAGTGTCATTTTTCCTATGGTCCAATGTGTAAATTAAACAAAAAAGTGCACGTTTGTTATGATGTCCAAGATGGGGACCAGGATGTGGACATAATAAAAAATTAGGGAACATGATAGGAGACATTTCTACAATACATATAATCATTCTTATCTATCTAATACGATGACAACAGCTCTCCATACCTGCAGTCCACCACAAGGACCACCCTCTCTAATCCCTGAAAAATGAAATCATCCTCAGTGACGAAGAGAGGGGGCTAAGCGCCCCCATGGTCTCAGAGCATTAACTCTTCTAAGAGTCCTAAGAGTCCTGCTCACACTGATGGGGTGCAGCTGTGGGACCCTATTTTCAGAGATGATGTCCTCCACCCAACTCTCAAAAAGCTGAAAGGGTCTTCAGTAGAGATGGATAGTCGAGCTGGGCTATCAGACGGTCACCTCTGTAGCTGTAGTGTCATTTTTCCTATGGTCCAATGTGTAAATTAAACAAAAAAGTGCACGTTTGTTATGATGTCCAAGATGGGGACCAGGATGTGGACATAATAAAAAATTAGGGAACATGATAGGAGACATTTCTACAATACATATAATCATTCTTATCTATCTAATACGATGACAACAGCTCTCCATACCTGCAGTCCACCACAAGGACCACCCTCTCTAATCCCTGAAAAATGAAATCATCCTCAGGGACGAAGAGAGGGGGCTAAGCGCCCCCCATGGTTTTAGAGCATTGACTCTTCTAAGAGTCCTAAGAGTCCTGCTTACACTGATGGGGTGCAGCTGTGGGACCCTATTTTAAGAGATGATGTCCTCCACCCAACTCTCAAAAAGCTGAAAGGGTCTTCAGTAGAGATGGATAGTCGAGCTGGGCTATCAGACGGTCACCTCTGTAGCTGTAGTGTCATTTTTCCTATGGTCCAATGTGTAAATTAAACAAAAAAGTGCACGTTTGTTATGATGTCCAAGATGGGGACCAGGATGTGGACATAATAAAAAATTAGGGAACATGATAGGAGACATTTCTACAATACATATAATCATTCTTATCTATCTAATACGATGATAACAGCTCTCCATATCTGCAGTCCACCACAAGGACCACCCTCTCTAATCCCTGAAAAATGAAATCATCCTCAGTGAGGAAGAGAGGGGGCTAAGTGCCCCCAATGGTCTCAGAGCATTGACTCTTCTAAGAGTCCTAAGAGTCCTGCTCACACTGATGGGGTGCAGCAGTGGGACCCTATTTTCAGAGATGATGTCCTCCACCCAACTCTCAAAAAGCTGAAAGGGTCTTCAGTAGAGATGGATAGTCGAGCTGGGCTATCAGACGGTCACCTCTGTAGCTGTAGTGTCATTTTTCCTATGGTCCAATGTGTAAATTAAACAAAAAAGTGCACGTTTGTTATGATGTCCAAGATGGGGACCAGGATGTGGACATAATAAAAAATTAGGGAACATGATAGGAGACATTTCTACAATACATATAATCATTCTTATCTATCTAATACGATGACAACAGCTCTCCATACCTGCAGTCCACCACAAGGACCACCCTCTCTAATCCCTGAAAAATGAAATCATCCTCAGTGACGAAGAGAGGGGGCTAAGCGCCCCCATGGTCTCAGAGCATTAACTCTTCTAAGAGTCCTAAGAGTCCTGCTCACACTGATGGGGTGCAGCTGTGGGACCCTATTTTCAGAGATGATGTCCTCCACCCAACTCTCAAAAAGCTGAAAGGGTCTTCAGTAGAGATGGATAGTCGAGCTGGGCTATCAGACGGTCACCTCTGTAGCTGTAGTGTCATTTTTCCTATGGTCCAATGTGTAAATTAAACAAAAAAGTGCACGTTTGTTATGATGTCCAAGATGGGGACCAGGATGTGGACATAATAAAAAATTAGGGAATATGATAGGAGACATTTCTACAATACATATAATCATTCTTATCTATCTAATACGATGACAACAGCTCTCCATACCTGCAGTCCACCACAAGGACCACCCTCTCTAATCCCTGAAAAATGAAATCATCCTCAGGGACGAAGAGAGGGGGCTAAGCGCCCCCCATGGTTTTAGAGCATTGTCTCTTCTAAGAGTCCTAAGAGTCCTGCTTACACTGATGGGGTGCAGCTGTGGGACCCTATTTTAAGAGATGATGTCCTCCACCCAACTCTCAAAAAGCTGAAAGGGTCTTCAGTATAGATGGATAGTCGAGCTGGGCTATCAGACGGTCACCTCTGTAGCTGTAGTGTCATTTTTCCTATGGTCCAATGTGTAAATTAAACAAAAAAGTGCACGTTTGTTATGATGTCCAAGATGGGGACCAGGATGTGGACATAATAAAAAATTAGGGAACATGATAGGAGACATTTCTACAATACATATAATCATTCTTATCTATCTAATACGATGACAACAGCTCTCCATACCTGCAGTCCACCACAAGGACCACCCTCTCTAATCCCTGAAAAATGAAATCATCCTCAGTGACGAAGAGAGGGGGCTAAGCGCCCCCATGGTCTCAGAGCATTAACTCTTCTAAGAGTCCTAAGAGTCCTGCTCACACTGATGGGGTGCAGCTGCGGGACCCTATTTTCAGAGATGATGTCCTCCACCCAACTCTCAAAAAGCTGAAAGGGTCTTCAGTAGAGATGGATAGTCGAGCTGGGCTATCAGACGGTCACCTCTGTAGCTGTAGTGTCATTTTTCCTATGGTCCAATGTGTAAATTAAACAAAAAAGTGCACGTTTGTTATGATGTCCAAGATGGGGACCAGGATGTGGACATAATAAAAAATTAGGGAACATGATAGGAGACATTTCTACAATACATATAATCATTCTTATCTATCTAATACGATGACAACAGCTCTCCATACCTGCAGTCCACCACAAGGACCACCCTCTCTAATCCCTGAAAAATGAAATCATCCTCAGGGACGAAGAGAGGGGGCTAAGCGCCCCCCATGGTTTTAGAGCATTGACTCTTCTAAGAGTCCTAAGAGTCCTGCTTACACTGATGGGGTGCAGCTGTGGGACCCTATTTTAAGAGATGATGTCCTCCACCCAACTCTCAAAAAGCTGAAAGGGTCTTCAGTAGAGATGGATAGTCGAGCTGGGCTATCAGACGGTCACCTCTGTAGCTGTAGTGTCTTTTTTCCTATGGTCCAATGTGTAAATTAAACAAAAAAGTGCACGTTTGTTATGATGTCCAAGATGGGGACCAGGATGTGGACATAATAAAAAATTAGGGAACATGATAGGAGACATTTCTACAATACATATAATCATTCTTATCTATCTAATACGATGACAACAGCTCTCCATACCTGCAGTCCACCACAAGGACCACCCTCTCTAATCCCTGAAAAATGAAATCATCCTCAGTGACGAAGAGAGGGGGCTAAGCGCCCCCATGGTCTCAGAGCATTAACTCTTCTAAGAGTCCTAAGAGTCCTGCTCACACTGATGGGGTGCAGCTGTGGGACCCTATTTTCAGAGATGATGTCCTCCACCCAACTCTCAAAAAGCTGAAAGGGTCTTCAGTAGAGATGGATAGTCGAGCTGGGCTATCAGACGGTCACCTCTGTAGCTGTAGTGTCATTTTTCCTATGGTCCAATGTGTAAATTAAACAAAAAAGTGCACGTTTGTTATGATGTCCAAGATGGGGACCAGGATGTGGACATAATAAAAAATTAGGGAACATGATAGGAGACATTTCTACAATACATATAATCATTCTTATCTATCTAATACGATGACAACAGCTCTCCATACCTGCAGTCCACCTCAAGGACCACCCTCTCTAATCCCTGAAAAATGAAATCATCCTCAGGGACGAAGAGAGGGGGCTAAGCGCCCCCCATGGTTTTAGAGCATTGACTCTTCTAAGAGTCCTAAGAGTCCTGCTTACACTGATGGGGTGCAGCTGTGGGACCCTATTTTAAGAGATGATGTCCTCCACCCAACTCTCAAAAAGCTGAAAGGGTCTTCAGTAGAGATGGATAGTCGAGCTGGGCTATCAGACGGTCACCTCTGTAGCTGTAGTGTCATTTTTCCTATGGTCCAATGTGTAAATTAAACAAAAAAGTGCACGTTTGTTATGATTTCCAAGATGGGGACCAGGATGTGGACATAATAAAAAAATAGGGAACATGATAGGAGACATTTCTACAATACATATAATCATTCTTATCTATCTAATACGATGACAACAGCTCTCCATACCTGCAGTCCACCACAAGGACCACCCTCTCTATTCCCTGAAAAGTGAAATCATCCTCAGTGACGAAGAGAGGGGGCTAAGCGCCCCCCATGGTCTCAAAACATTAACTCTTCTAAGAGTCCTAAGAGTCCTGCTCACACTGATGGGGTGCAGCTGTGGGACCCTATTTTCAGAGATGATGTCCTCCACCCAACTCTCAAAAAGCTGAAAGGGTCTTCAGTAGAGATGGATAGTCGAGCTGGGCTATCAGACGGTCACCTCTGTAGCTGTAGTGTCATTTTTCCTATGGTCCAATGTGTAAATTAAACAAAAAAGTGCACGTTTGTTATGATGTCCAAGATGGGGACCAGGATGTGGACATAATAAAAAATTAGGGAACATGATAGGAGACATTTCTACAATACATATAATCATTCTTATCTATCTAATACGATGACAACAGCTCTCCATACCTGCAGTCCACCACAAGGACCACCCTCTCTAATCCCTGAAAAATGAAATCATCCTCAGTGACGAAGAGAGGGGGCTAAGCGCCCCCATGGTCTCAGAGCATTAACTCTTCTAAGAGTCCTAAGAGTCCTGCTCACACTGATGGGGTGCAGCTGTGGGACCCTATTTTCAGAGATGATGTCCTCCACCCAACTCTCAAAAAGCTGAAAGGGTCTTCAGTAGAGATGGATAGTCGAGCTGGGCTATCAGACGGTCACCTCTGTAGCTGTAGTGTCATTTTTCCTATGGTCCAATGTGTAAATTAAACAAAAAAGTGCACGTTTGTTATGATGTCCAAGATGGGGACCAGGATGTGGACATAATAAAAAATTAGGGAACATGATAGGAGACATTTCTACAATACATATAATCATTCTTATCTATCTAATACGATGACAACAGCTCTCCATACCTGCAGTCCACCACAAGGACCACCCTCTCTAATCCCTGAAAAATGAAATCATCCTCAGGGACGAAGAGAGGGGGCTAAGCGCCCCCCATGGTTTTAGAGCATTGACTCTTCTAAGAGTCCTAAGAGTCCTGCTTACACTGATGGGGTGCAGCTGTGGGACCCTATTTTAAGAGATGATGTCCTCCACCCAACTCTCAAAAAGCTGAAAGGGTCTTCAGTAGAGATGGATAGTCGAGCTGGGCTATCAGACGGTCACCTCTGTAGCTGTAGTGTCATTTTTCCTATGGTCCAATGTGTAAATTAAACAAAAAAGTGCACGTTTGTTATGATGTCCAAGATGGGGACCAGGATGTGGACATAATAAAAAATTAGGGAACATGATAGGAGACATTTCTACAATACATATAATCATTCTTATCTATCTAATACGATGACAACAGCTCTCCATACCTGCAGTCCACCACAAGGACCACCCTCTCTAATCCCTGAAAAATGAAATCATCCTCAGTGACGAAGAGAGGGGGCTAAGCGCCCCCATGGTCTCAGAGCATTAACTCTTCTAAGAGTCCTAAGAGTCCTGCTCACACTGATGGGGTGCAGCTGTGGGACCCTATTTTCAGAGATGATGTCCTCCACCCAACTCTCAAAAAGCTGAAAGGGTCTTCAGTAGAGATGGATAGTCGAGCTGGGCTATCAGACGGTCACCTCTGTAGCTGTAGTGTCATTTTTCCTATGGTCCAATGTGTAAATTAAACAAAAAAGTGCACGTTTGTTATGATGTCCAAGATGGGGACCAGGATGTGGACATAATAAAAAATTAGGGAACATGATAGGAGACATTTCTACAATACATATAATCATTCTTATCTATCTAATACGATCACAACAGCTCTCCATACCTGCAGTCCACCACAAGGACCACTCTCTCTAATCCCTGAAAAATGAAATCATCCTCAGTGACGAAGAGAGGGGGCTAAGCGCCCCCCATGGTCTCAAAACATTGACTCTTCTAAGAGTCCTAAGAGTCCTGCTCACACTGATGGGGTGCAGCTGTGGGACCCTATTTTCAGAGATGATGTCCTCCACCCAACTCTCAAAAAGCTGAAAGGGTCTTCAGTAGAGATGGATAGTCGAGCTGGGCTACCAGACGGTCACCTCTGTAGCTGTAGTGTCATTTTTCCTATGGTCCAATGTGTAAATTAAACAAAAAAGTGCACGTTTGTTATGATTTCCAAGATGGGGACCAGGATGTGGACATAATAAAAAAATAGGGAACATGATAGGAGACATTTCTACAATACATATAATCATTCTTATCTATCTAATACGATGACAACAGCTCTCCATACCTGCAGTCCACCACAAGGACCACCCTCTCTATTCCCTGAAAAGTGAAATCATCCTCAGTGACGAAGAGAGGGGGCTAAGCGCCCCCCATGGTCTCAAAACATTGACTCTTCTAAGAGTCCTAAGAGTCCTGCTCACACTGATGGGGTGCAGCTGTGGGACCCTATTTTCAGAGATGATGTTCTCCACCCAACTCTCAAAAAGCTGAAAGGGTCTTCAGTAGAGATGGATAGTCGAGCTGGGCTATCAGACGGTCACCTCTGTAGCTGTAGTGTCATTTTTCCTATGGTCCAATGTGTAAATTAAACAAAAAAGTGCACGTTTGTTATGATGTCCAAGATGGGGACCAGGATGTGGACATAATAAAAAATTAGGGAACATGATAGGAGACATTTCTACAATACATATAATCATTCTTATCTATTTAATACGATGACAACAGCTCTCCATACCTGCAGTCCACCACAAGGACCACCCTCTCTAATCCCTGAAAAATGAAATCATCCTCAGTGACGAAGAGAGGGGGCTAAGCGCCCCCCATGGTCTGAGAGCATTGACTCTTCTAAGAGTCCTAAGAGTCCTGCTCACACTGATGGGGTGCAGCTGTGGGACCCTATTTTCAGAGATGATGTCCTCCACCCAACTCTCAAAAAGCTGAAAGGGTCTTCAGTAGAGATGGATTGTCGAGCTGGGCTATCAGACGGTCACCTCTGTAGCTGTAGTGTCATTTTTCCTATGGTCCAATGTGTAAATTAAACAAAAAAGTGCACGTTTGTTATGATGTCCAAGATGGGGACCAGGATGTGGACATAATAAAAAATTAGGGAACATGATAGGAGACATTTCTACAATACATATAATCATTCTTATCTATCTAATACGATGATAACAGCTCTCCATACCTGCAGTCCACCACAAGGACCACCCTCTCTAATCCCTGAAAAATGAAATCATCCTCAGTGACGAAGAGAGGGGGCTAAGTGCCCCCAATGGTCTCAGAGCATTGACTCTTCTAAGAGTCCTAAGAGTCCTGCTCACACTGATAGGGTGCAGCTGTGGGACCCTATTTTCAGAGATGATGTCCTCCACCCAACTCTCAAAAAGCTGAAAGGGTCTTCAGTAGAGATGGATAGTCGAGCTGGGCTATCAGACAGTCACCTCTGTAGCTGTAGTGTCATTTTTCCTATGGTCCAATGTGTAAATTAAACAAAAAAGTGCACGTTTGTTATGATGTCCAAGATGGGGACCAGGATGTGGACATAATAAAAAATTAGGGAACATGATAGGAGACATTTCTACAATACATATAATCATTCTTATCTATCTAATACGATGACAACAGCTCTCCATACCTGCAGTCCACCACAAGGACCACCCTCTCTAATCCCTGAAAAATGAAATCATCCTCAGGGACGAAGAGAGGGGGCTAAGCGCCCCCCATGGTTTTAGAGCATTGACTCTTCTAAGAGTCCTAAGAGTCCTGCTTACACTGATGGGGTGCAGCTGTGGGACCCTATTTTAAGAGATGATGTCCTCCACCCAACTCTCAAAAAGCTGAAAGGGTCTTCAGTAGAGATGGATAGTCGAGCTGGGCTATCAGACGGTCACCTCTGTAGCTGTAGTGTCATTTTTCCTATGGTCCAATGTGTAAATTAAACAAAAAAGTGCACGTTTGTTATGATGTCCAAGATGGGGACCAGGATGTGGACATAATAAAAAATTAGGGAACATGATAGGAGACATTTCTACAATACATATAATCATTCTTATCTATCTAATACAATGACAACAGCTCTCCATACCTGCAGTCCACCACAAGGACCACCCTCTCTAATCCCTGAAAAATGAAATCATCCTCAGTGACGAAGAGAGGGGGCTAAGTGCCCCCAATGGTCTCAGAGCATTGACTCTTCTAAGAGTCCTAAGAGTCCTGCTCACACTGATAGGGTGCAGCTGTGGGACCCTATTTTCAGAGATGATGTCCTCCACCCAACTCTCAAAAAGCTGAAAGGGTCTTCAGTAGAGATGGATAGTCGAGCTGGGCTATCAGACAGTCACCTCTGTAGCTGTAGTGTCATTTTTCCTATGGTCCAATGTGTAAATTAAACAAAAAAGTGCACGTTTGTTATGATGTCCAAGATGGGGACCAGGATGTGGACATAATAAAAAATTAGGGAACATGATAGGAGACATTTCTACAATACATATAATCATTCTTATCTATCTAATACGATGACAACAGCTCTCCATACCTGCAGTCCACCACAAGGACCACCCTCTCTAATCCCTGAAAAATGAAATCATCCTCAGGGACGAAGAGAGGGGGCTAAGCGCCCCCCATGGTTTTAGAGCATTGACTCTTCTAAGAGTCCTAAGAGTCCTGCTTACACTGATGGGGTGCAGCTGTGGGACCCTATTTTAAGAGATGATGTCCTCCACCCAACTCTCAAAAAGCTGAAAGGGTCTTCAGTAGAGATGGATAGTCGAGCTGGGCTATCAGACGGTCACCTCTGTAGCTGTAGTGTCATTTTTCCTATGGTCCAATGTGTAAATTAAACAAAAAAGTGCACGTTTGTTATGATGTCCAAGATGGGGACCAGGATGTGGACATAATAAAAAATTAGGGAACATGATAGGAGACATTTCTACAATACATATAATCATTCTTATCTATCTAATACGATGACAACAGCTCTCCATACCTGCAGTCCACCACAAGGACCACCCTCTCTAATCCCTGAAAAATGAAATCATCCTCAGTGACGAAGAGAGGGGGCTAAGCGCCCCCATGGTCTCAGAGCATTAACTCTTCTAAGAATCCTAAGAGTCCTGCTCACACTGATGGGGTGCAGCTGTGGGACCCTATTTTCAGAGATGATGTCCTCCACCCAACTCTCAAAAAGCTGAAAGGGTCTTCAGTAGAGATGGATAGTCGAGCTGGGCTATCAGACGGTCACCTCTGTAGCTGTAGTGTCATTTTTCCTATGGTCCAATGTGTAAATTAAACAAAAAAGTGCACGTTTGTTATGATGTCCAAGATGGGGACCAGGATGTGGACATAATAAAAAATTAGGGAACATGATAGGAGACATTTCTACAATACATATAATCATTCTTATCTATCTAATACGATCACAACAGCTCTCCATACCTGCAGTCCACCACAAGGACCACCCTCTCTATTCCCTGAAAAGTGAAATCATCCTCAGTGACGAAGAGAGGGGGCTAAGCGCCCCCCATGGTCTCAAAACATTGACTCTTCTAAGAGTCCTAAGAGTCCTGCTCACACTGATGGGGTGCAGCTGTGGGACCCTATTTTCAGAGATGATGTTCTCCACCCAACTCTCAAAAAGCTGAAAGGGTCTTCAGTAGAGATGGATAGTCGAGCTGGGCTATCAGACGGTCACCTCTGTAGCTGTAGTGTCATTTTTCCTATGGTCCAATGTGTAAATTAAACAAAAAAGTGCACGTTTGTTATGATGTCCAAGATGGGGACCAGGATGTGGACATAATAAAAAATTAGGGAACATGATAGGAGACATTTCTACAATACATATAATCATTCTTATCTATTTAATACGATGACAACAGCTCTCCATACCTGCAGTCCACCACAAGGACCACCCTCTCTAATCCCTGAAAAATGAAATCATCCTCAGTGACGAAGAGAGGGGGCTAAGCGCCCCCCATGGTCTCAGAGCATTGACTCTTCTAAGAGTCCTAAGAGTCCTGCTCACACTGATGGGGTGCAGCTGTGGGACCCTATTTTCAGAGATGATGTCCTCCACCCAACTCTCAAAAAGCTGAAAGGGTCTTCAGTAGAGATGGATTGTCGAGCTGGGCTATCAGACGGTCACCTCTGTAGCTGTAGTGTCATTTTTCCTATGGTCCAATGTGTAAGTTAAACAAAAAAGTGCACGTTTGTTATGATGTCCAAGATGGGGACCAGGATGTGGACATAATAAAAAATTAGGGAACATGATAGGAGACATTTCTACAATACATATAATCATTCTTATCTATCTAATACGATGATAACAGCTCTCCATACCTGCAGTCCACCACAAGGACCACCCTCCCTAATCCCTGAAAAATGAAATCATCCTCAGTGACGAAGAGAGGGGGCTAAGTGCCCCCAATGGTCTCAGAGCATTGACTCTTCTAAGAGTCCTAAGAGTCCTGCTCACACTGATGGGGTGCAGCTGTGGGACCCTATTTTCAGAGATGATGTCCTCCACCCAACTCTCAAAAAGCTGAAAGGGTCTTCAGTAGAGATGGATAGTCGAGCTGGGCTATCAGACGGTCACCTCTGTAGCTGTAGTGTCATTTTTCCTATGGTCCAATGTGTAAATTAAACAAAAAAGTGCACGTTTGTTATGATGTCCAAGATGGGGACCAGGATGTGGACATAATAAAAAATTAGGGAACATGATAGGAGACATTTCTACAATACATATAATCATTCTTATCTATCTAATACGATGACAACAGCTCTCCATACCTGCAGTCCACCACAAGGACCACCCTCTCTAATCCCTGAAAAATGAAATCATCCTCAGTGACGAAGAGAGGGGGCTAAGCGCCCCCATGGTCTCAGAGCATTAACTCTTCTAAGAGTCCTAAGAGTCCTGCTCACACTGATGGGGTGCAGCTGTGGGACCCTATTTTCAGAGATGATGTCCTCCACCCAACTCTCAAAAAGCTGAAAGGGTCTTCAGTAGAGATGGATAGTCGAGCTGGGCTACCAGACGGTCACCTCTGTAGCTGTAGTGTCATTTTTCCTATGGTCCAATGTGTAAATTAAACAAAAAAGTGCACGTTTGTTATGATTTCCAAGATGGGGACCAGGATGTGGACATAATAAAAAAATAGGGAACATGATAGGAGACATTTCTACAATACATATAATCATTCTTATCTATCTAATACGATGACAACAGCTCTCCATACCTGCAGTCCACCACAAGGACCACCCTCTCTATTCCCTGAAAAGTGAAATCATCCTCAGTGACGAAGAGAGGGGGCTAAGCGCCCCCCATGGTCTCAAAACATTGACTCTTCTAAGAGTCCTAAGAGTCCTGCTCACACTGATGGGGTGCAGCTGTGGGACCCTATTTTCAGAGATGATGTTCTCCACCCAACTCTCAAAAAGCTGAAAGGGTCTTCAGTAGAGATGGATAGTCGAGCTGGGCTATCAGACGGTCACCTCTGTAGCTGTAGTGTCATTTTTCCTATGGTCCAATGTGTAAATTAAACAAAAAAGTGCACGTTTGTTATGATGTCCAAGATGGGGACCAGGATGTGGACATAATAAAAAATTAGGGAACATGATAGGAGACATTTCTACAATACATATAATCATTCTTATCTATTTAATACGATGACAACAGCTCTCCATACCTGCAGTCCACCACAAGGACCACCCTCTCTAATCCCTGAAAAATGAAATCATCCTCAGTGACGAAGAGAGGGGGCTAAGCGCCCCCCATGGTCTCAGAGCATTGACTCTTCTAAGAGTCCTAAGAGTCCTGCTCACACTGATGGGGTGCAGCTGTGGGACCCTATTTTCAGAGATGATGTCCTCCACCCAACTCTCAAAAAGCTGAAAGGGTCTTCAGTAGAGATGGATTGTCGAGCTGGGCTATCAGACGGTCACCTCTGTAGCTGTAGTGTCATTTTTCCTATGGTCCAATGTGTAAATTAAACAAAAAAGTGCACGTTTGTTATGATGTCCAAGATGGGGACCAGGATGTGGACATAATAAAAAATTAGGGAACATGATAGGAGACATTTCTACAATACATATAATCATTCTTATCTATCTAATACGATGATAACAGCTCTCCATACCTGCAGTCCACCACAAGGACCACCCTCCCTAATCCCTGAAAAATGAAATCATCCTCAGTGACGAAGAGAGGGGGCTAAGTGCCCCCAATGGTCTCAGAGCATTGACTCTTCTAAGAGTCCTAAGAGTCCTGCTCACACTGATGGGGTGCAGCTGTGGGACCCTATTTTCAGAGATGATGTCCTCCACCCAACTCTCAAAAAGCTGAAAGGGTCTTCAGTAGAGATGGATAGTCGAGCTGGGCTATCAGACGGTCACCTCTGTAGCTGTAGTGTCATTTTTCCTATGGTCCAATGTGTAAATTAAACAAAAAAGTGCACGTTTGTTATGATGTCCAAGATGGGGACCAGGATGTGGACATAATAAAAAATTAGGGAACATGATAGGAGACATTTCTACAATACATATAATCATTCTTATCTATCTAATACGATGACAACAGCTCTCCATACCTGCAGTCCACCACAAGGACCACCCTCTCTAATCCCTGAAAAATGAAATCATCCTCAGTGACGAAGAGAGGGGGCTAAGCGCCCCCATGGTCTCAGAGCATTAACTCTTCTAAGAGTCCTAAGAGTCCTGCTCACACTGATGGGGTGCAGCTGTGGGACCCTATTTTCAGAGATGATGTCCTCCACCCAACTCTCAAAAAGCTGAAAGGGTCTTCAGTAGAGATGGATAGTCGAGCTGGGCTATCAGACGGTCACCTCTGTAGCTGTAGTGTCATTTTTCCTATGGTCCAATGTGTAAATTAAACAAAAAAGTGCACGTTTGTTATGATGTCCAAGATGGGGACCAGGATGTGGACATAATAAAAAATTAGGGAACATGATAGGAGACATTTCTACAATACATATAATCATTCTTATCTATCTAATACGATGATAACAGCTCTCCATACCTGCAGTCCACCACAAGGACCACCCTCTCTAAACCCTGAAAAATGAAATCATCCTCAGTGACGAAGAGAGGGGGCTCAGTGCCCCCAATGGTCTCAGAGCATTGACTCTTCTAAGAGTCTTAAGAGTCCTGCTCACACTGATGGGGTGCAGCTGTGGGACCCTATTTTCAGAGATGATGTCCTCCACCCAACTCTCAAAATGCTGAAAGGGTCTTCAGTAGAGATGGATAGTCGAGCTGGGCTATCAGACGGTCACCTCTGTAGCTGTAGTGTCATTTTTCCTATGGTCCAATGTGTAAATTAAACAAAAAAGTGCACGTTTGTTATGATGTCCAAGATGGGGACCAGGATGTGGACATAATAAAAAATTAGGGAACATGATAGGAGACATTTCTACAATACATATAATCATTCTTATCTATCTAATACGATGACAACAGCTCTCCATACCTGCAGTCCACCACAAGGACCACCCTCTCTAATCCCTGAAAAATGAAATCATCCTCAGTGACGAAGAGAGGGGGCCAAGCGCCCCCCATGGTACCAGAGCATTGACTCTTCTAAGAGTCCTAAGAGTCCTGCTCACACTGATGGGGTGAAGCTGTGGGACCCTATTTTCAGAGATGATGTCCTCCACCCAACTCTCAAAAAGCTGAAAGGGTCTTCAGTAGAGATGGATAGTCGAGCTGGGCTATCAGACGGTCACCTCTGTAGCTGTAGTGTCATTTTTCCTATGGTCCAATGTGTAAATTAAACAAAAAAGTGCACGTTTGTTATGATGTTCAAGATGGGGACCAGGATGTGGACATAATAAAAAATTAGGGAACATGATAGGAGACATTTCTACAATACATATAATCATTCTTATCTATCTAATACGATCACAACAGCTCTCCATACCTGCAGTCCACCACAAGGACCACTCTCTCTAATCCCTGAAAAATGAAATCATCCTCAGTGACGAAGAGAGGGGGCTAAGCGCCCCCCATGGTCTCAGAGCATTGACTCTTCTAAGAGTCCTAAGATTCCTGCTCACACTGATGGGGTGCAGCTGTGGGACCCTATTTTCAGAGATGATGTCCTCCACCCAACTCTCAAAAAGCTGAAAGGGTCTTCAGTAGAGATGGATAGTCGAGCTGGGCTATCAGACGGTCACCTCTGTAGCTGTAGTGTCATTTTTCCTATTGTCCAATTTGTAAATTAAACAAAAAAGTGCACGTTTGTTATGATTTCCAAGATGGGAACCAGGATGTGGACATAATAAAAAAATAGGGAACATGATAGGAGACATTTCTACAATACATATAATCATTCTTATCTATCTAATACGATGACAACAGCTCTCCATACCTGCAGTCCACCACAAGGACCACCCTCTCTATTCCCTGAAAAGTGAAATCATCCTCAGTGACGAGGAGAGGGGGCTAAGCGCCCCCCATGGTCTCAGAGCATTGACTCTTCTAAGAGTCCTGCTCACACTGATGGGGTGCAGCTGTGGGACCCTATTTTCAGAGATGATGTTCTCCACCCAACTCTCAAAAAGCTGAAAGGGTCTTCAGTAGAGATGGATAGTCGAGCTGGGCTATCAGACGGTCACCTCTGTAGCTGTAGTGTCATTTTTCCTATGGTCCAATGTGTAAATTAAACAAAAAAGTGCACGTTTGTTATGATGTCAAAGATGGGGACCAGGATGTGGACATAATAAAAAATTAGGGAACATGATAGGAGACATTTCTACAATACATATAATCATTCTTATCTATTTAATACGATGACAACAGCTCTCCATACCTGCAGTCCACCACAAGGACCACCCTCTCTAATCCCTGAAAAATGAAATCATCCTCAGTGACGAAGAGAGGGGGCTAAGCGCCCCCCATGGTCTCAGAGCATTGACTCTTCTAAGAGTCCTAAGAGTCCTGCTCACACTGATGGGGTGCAGCTGTGGGACCCTATTTTCAGAGATGATGTCCTCCACCCAACTCTCAAAAAGCTGAAAGGGTCTTCAGTAGAGATGGATAGTCGAGCTGGGCTATCAGACGGTCACCTCTGTAGCTGTAGTGTCATTTTTCCTATGGTCCAATGTGTAAATTAAACAAAAAAGTGCACGTTTGTTATGATGTCCAAGATGGGGACCAGGATGTGGACATAATAAAAAATTAGGGAACATGATAGGAGACATTTCTACAATACATATAATCATTCTTATCTATCTAATACGATGATAACAGCTCTCCATATCTGCAGTCCACCACAAGGACCACCCTCTCTAATCCCTGAAAAATGAAATCATCCTCAGTGATGAAGAGAGGGGGCTAAGTGCCCCCAATGGTCTCAGAGCATTGACTCTTCTAAGAGAACTAAGAGTCCTGCTCACACTGATGGGGTGCAGCTGTGGGACACTATTTTCAGAGATGATGTCCTCCACCCAACTCTCAAAAAGCTGAAAGGGTCTTCAGTAGAGATGGATAGTCGAGCTGGGCTATCAGACGGTCACCTCTGTAGCTGTAGTGTCATTTTTCCTATGGTCCAATGTGTAAATTAAACAAAAAAGTGCACGTTTGTTATGATGTCCAAGATGGGGACCAGGATGTGGACATAATAAAAAATTAGGGAACATGATAGGAGACATTTCTACAATACATATAATCATTCTTATCTATCTAATACGATGACAACAGCTCTCCATACCTGCAGTCCACCACAAGGACCACCCTCTCTAATCCCTGAAAAATGAAATCATCCTCAGTGACGAAGAGAGGGGGCTAAGCGCCCCCCATGGTTTTAGAGCATTGACTCTTCTAAGAGTACTAAGAGTCCTGCTTACACTGATGGGGTGCAGCTGTGGGACCCTATTTTAAGAGATGATGTCCTCCACCCAACTCTCAAAAAGCTGAAAGGGTCTTCAGTAGAGATGGATAGTCGAGCTGGGCTATCAGACGGTCACCTCTGTAGCTGTAGTGTCATTTTTCCTATGGTCCAATGTGTAAATTAAACAAAAAAGTGCACGTTTGTTATGATGTCCAAGATGGGGACCAGGATGTGGACATAATAAAAAATTAGGGAACATGATAGGAGACATTTCTACAATACATATAATCATTCTTATCTATCTAATACGATGACAACAGCTCTCCATACCTGCAGTCCACCACAAGGACCACCCTCTCTAATCCCTGAAAAATGAAATCATCCTCAGTGACGAAGAGAGGGGGCCAAGCGCCCCCCATGGTACCAGAGCATTGACTCTTCTAAGAGTCCTAAGAGTCCTGCTCACACTGATGGGGTGAAGCTGTGGGACCCTATTTTCAGAGATGATGTCCTCCACCCAACTCTCAAAAAGCTGAAAGGGTCTTCAGTAGAGATGGATAGTCGAGCTGGGCTATCAGACGGTCACCTCTGTAGCTGTAGTGTCATTTTTCCTATGGTCCAATGTGTAAATTAAACAAAAAAGTGCACGTTTGTTATGATGTCCAAGATGGGGACCAGGATGTGGACATAATAAGAAATTAGGGAACATGATAGGAGACATTTCTACAATACATATAATCATTCTTATCTATCTAATACGATGACAACAGCTCTCCATACCTGCAGTCCACCACAAGGACCACCCTCTCTAATCCCTGAAAAATGAAATCATCCTCAGGGACGAAGAGAGGGGGCTAAGCGCCCCCCATGGTTTTAGAGCATTGACTCTTCTAAGAGTCCTAAGAGTCCTGCTTACACTGATGGGGTGCAGCTGTGGGACCCTATTTTCAGAGATGATGTCCTCCACCCAACTCTCAAAAAGCTGAAAGGGTCTTCAGTAGAGATGGATAGTCGAGCTGGGCTATCAGACGGTCACCTCTGTAGCTGTAGTGTCATTTTTCCTATGGTCCAATGTGTAAATTAAACAAAAAAGTGCACGTTTGTTATGATGTTCAAGATGGGGACCAGGATGTGGACATAATAAAAAATTAGGGAACATGATAGGAGACATTTCTACAATACATATAATCATTCTTATCTATCTAATACGATCACAACAGCTCTCCATACCTGCAGTCCACCACAAGGACCACTCTCTCTAATCCCTGAAAAATGAAATCATCCTCAGTGACGAAGAGAGGGGGCTAAGCACCCCCCATGGTCTCAGAGCATTGACTCTTCTAAGAGTCCTAAGAGTCCTGCTCACAGTGATGGGGTGCAGTTGTGGGACCCTATTTTCAGAGATGATGTTCTCCACCCAACTCTCAAAAAGCTGAAAGGGTCTTCAGTAGAGATGGATAGTCGAGCTGGGCTATCAGACGGTCACCTCTGTAGCTGTAGTGTCATTTTTCCTATGGTCCAATGTGTAAATTAAACAAAAAAGTGCACGTTTGTTATGATGTCCAAGATGGGGACCAGGATGTGGACATAATAAAAAACTAGGGAACATGATAGGAGACATTTCTACAATACATATAATCATTCTTATCTATCTAATACGATGATAACAGCTCTCCATATCTGCAGTCCACCACAAGGACCACCCTCTCTAATCCCTGAAAAATGAAATCATCCTCAGTGATGAAGAGAGGGGGCTAAGTGCCCCCAATGGTCTCAGAGCATTGACTCTTCTAAGAGTCCAAAGAGTCCTGCTCACACTGATGGGGTGCAGCTGTGGGACCCTATTTTCAGAGATGATGTCCTCCACCCAACTCTCAAAAAGCTGAAAGGGTCTTCAGTAGAGATGGATAGTCGAGCTGGGCTATCAGACGGTCACCTCTGTAGCTGTAGTGTCATTTTTCCTATGGTCCAATGTGTAAATTAAACAAAAAAGTGCACGTTTGTTATGATGTCCAAGATGGGGACCAGGATGTGGACATAATAAAAAATTAGGGAACATGATAGGAGACATTTCTACAATACATATAATCATTCTTATCTATCTAATACGATGACAACAGCTCTCCATACCTGCAGTCCACCACAAGGACCACCCTCTCTAATCCCTGAAAAATGAAATCATCCTCAGTGACGAAGAGAGGGGGCCAAGCGCCCCCCATGGTACCAGAGCATTGACTCTTCTAAGAGTCCTAAGAGTCCTGCTCACACTGATGGGGTGAAGCTGTGGGACCCTATTTTCAGAGATGATGTCCTCCACCCAACTCTCAAAAAGCTGAAAGGGTCTTCAGTAGAGATGGATAGTCGAGCTGGGCTATCAGACGGTCACCTCTGTAGCTGTAGTGTCATTTTTCCTATGGTCCAATGTGTAAATTAAACAAAAAAGTGCACGTTTGTTATGATGTCCAAGATGGGGACCAGAATGTGGACATAATAAAAAATTAGGGAACATGATAGGAGACATTTCTACAATACATATAATCATTCTTATCTATCTAATACGATGACAACAGCTCTCCATACCTGCAGTCCACCACAAGGACCACCCTCTCTAATCCCTGAAAAATGAAATCATCCTCAGTGACGAAGAGAGGGGGCCAAGCGCCCCCCATGGTACCAGAGCATTGACTCTTCTAAGAGTCCTTAGAGTCCTGCTCACACTGATGGGGTGAAGCTGTGGGACCCTATTTTCAGAGATGATGTCCTCCACCCAACTCTCAAAAAGCTGAAAGGGTCTTCAGTAGAGATGGATAGTCGAGCTGGGCTATCAGACGGTCACCTCTGTAGCTGTAGTGTCATTTTTCCTATGGTCCAATGTGTAAATTAAACAAAAAAGTGCACGTTTGTTATGATGTCCAAGATGGGGACCAGAATGTGGACATAATAAAAAAATAGGGAACATGATAGGAGACATTTCTACAATACATATAATCATTCTTATCTATCTAATACGATGACAACAGCTCTCCATACCTGCAGTCCACCACAAGGACCACCCTCTCTATTCCCTGAAAAGTGAAATCATCCTCAGTGACGAAGAGAGGGGGCTAAGCGCCCCCCATGGTCTCAGAGCATTGACTCTTCTAAGTGTCCTAAGAGTCCTGCTCACACTGATGGGGTTCAGCTGTGGGACCCTATTTTCAGAGATGATGTTCTCCACCCAACTCTCAAATAGCTGAAAGGGTCTTCAGTAGAGATGGATAGTCGAGCTGGGCTATCAGACGGTCACCTCTGTAGCTGTAGTGTCATTTTTCCTATGGTCCAATGTGTAAAATAAACAAAAAAGTGCACGTTTGTTATGATGTCCAAGATGGGGACCAGGATGTGGACATAATAAAAAATTAGGGAACATGATAGGAGACATTTCTACAATACATATAATCATTCTTATCTATTTAATACGATGACAACAGCTCTCCATACCTGCAGTCCACCACAAGGACCACCCTCTCTAATCCCTGAAAAATGAAATCATCCTCAGTGACGAAGAGAGGGGGCTAAGCGCCCCCCATGGTCTCAGAGCATTGACTCTTCTAAGAGTCCTAAGAGTCCTGCTCACACTGATGGGGTGCAGCTGTGGGACCCTATTTTCAGAGATGATGTCCTCCACCCAACTCTCAAAAAGCTGAAAGGGTCTTCAGTAGAGATGGATAGTCGAGCTGGGCTATCAGACGGTCACCTCTGTAGCTGTAGTGTCATTTTTCCTATGGTCCAATGTGTAAATTAAACAAAAAAGTGCACGTTTGTTATGATGTCCAAGATGGGGACCAGGATGTGGACATAATAAAAAATTAGGGAACATGATAGGAGACATTTCTACAATACATATAATCATTCTTATCTATCTAATACGATGACAACAGCTCTCCATACCGTATTTCATGGTCAATCCAGGTTTGTCAGTGATGGCACTGACATAATGTATGGCGTCTTTTTCGGGCGTTATCCTTTGCCTTTTCATTGTGAAAATCCAGTTGCCTATATCAAAGCAAATTCTACTACTTGTAAAGTATGCAGAAAATGAAATGTAGAACATATAACATCAACTGCTTAGGAACGCATCATAGGTTAGTACTTAAAAGGATATTGTCATGTTCTAGTCATAATGCAAGCTGGACATTTTTCATGTTACCCTGTAATCGCCGGCCTGTTCTAATGCTCACAAGCAAAGATATATGCTCAGCTGCTAAGGCTTCCCTCTGCCTTCTGAATGAAAATTGAATATGTCTGGCTCACTGTGTATATAGCAGGTGCTCAGAAAAAATAAGAGTCAATTCAAAAGAAATAGCTCTGGTACACTATAGTGATTAATAACGTAAGAAAAGAACTCTTGGAATGCTGAAAATTCTTTATTTGTGCAAAAGGATAATTCATCCAACGTTTCGACCTTGTTTTTAGGTCTTTATCAAGGATAAAGTTATCTAAGATCATAAAGGGTTACAAAACCATATAAACACGTAATTAGTACATAGTACAACATAACAGTACAATATATTGCTACTTGAGAGTACAATGGGTCAAATGACCATGAGGCACATACAAAAAATTTTTCCAAAGCCATAGTGAAAACATTTGTACTGAGGAAAGAAAATTTCCACATGACCTATCTGGAGAAACATTCTGGATCAAACAACCAAAAATAGTCAAGCAGGTAAATACACACCTATATGGATAACAGGATGATATGTGTTCAATTGTATAGCGTCATTGCCATTAAGGTACAAATGGAAAACTTGCAATCCTATATAGTGAAGGAAATGAACACATATCATATCAAAGAACACAGGAACATGGGTGTGAGAAAAACCTCAATGTTTATACTTTGTTCTTTATAATGGTGTGAACATGTATATGTCTCAGTACCTTATGCACTTGAGAATTCTAGTGAGTAGATGATGAAAGCCTATTCCAGAACTGGAATCGGTAAATAATTGTAGGTGGAATCTAAATGAAAAGATGGTACAAGTGTTATCATGACACGTGGGCTATAACACAATGGACCGTGTGACAAAGAAGAAAGGAGAGAAAGAAGAGGAAGAAAATGGAACTACCTGTAACATTACGTGATAGTCACTGGTAAGTATCACTTGACAATTCAGGTGAAAAAGGATTCCTTTATTAAAGGGTTCTCAGTCGCCTCAGGATCATGAAATACTAGGGTAAATGATATGAGAATGGGTAAGAAGCACCACTAAAGGAAATATGAAATGCAGGACATATATCTATAAACCCCTGAACTACATGATAGAAATAAAAAGAAGAAAAAAGAAAAAAAAGAAGAAAGAAGAACACATAGAATGCGGAAAGAGAATGGGTACAACTACCTGAGTTACTGCAGGGAGGCCCCTGGTTGGTATTGTGAGGGTTAGTGGAATTCCTTCACTGAAGGGTTCTCAGTTGCCTCAGGTTCGTGAAAAATGCTATAGACAAATAATGCCCGGAGAAAAGGGGTTCATATACAGCGAATAATGGTAATACAAGGTACATGTGTCACATGTAATAGTATATATATATATATTGTACTAAGCTCTACACCAGAAATAGAAAGTAGTCCCTCTGCCTTCTGTCTAGGTGCCCTGAGTTATGTCCTGTAAACTGTCACAGCGACCCAGACACACATGTGTAGTAGGGGAATATCCCTGCTGAGATGCCAGTGCTAGAGCACTCGTTTGCTGTGGAGTTGAACGCTATGTGAGCAGTTCTTACCTTCAATGAGCAGAAGTCTCTTTTTTCAGATTTCAATATCTCTGTGGGTATCTGGCAGAAATATGGAATACTCTTTACTGCTAAGACCCTGTACACCACTCCCACTAAAGGGGGCTTTACACGCTGCGACATCGCTAATGCGGAGTCGTTGGGGTCACGGAATTTGTGACGCACATCCGGCCGCATTAGCGATGTTGCTGCGTGTGACACCGATGAGCGATTTTGCATCGTTGCAAAAACGTGCAAAATCGCTCATCGGTGACATGGGTCTCCATTCTCGATTATCGTTACTGCAGCAGTAACGATGTAGTTCGTCGCTCCTGCGGCAGCACACATCACTCCGTGTGACACCGCAGAAACGAGGAACCTCTCCTTACCTGCCTCCCAGCCGCTATGAGGAAGGAAGGAGGTGGGCGGGATGTTCCGGCCACTCATCTCCGCCCCTCCGCTGCTATTGGGCGGTCGCTCAGTGACGTCGCTGTGACGCCGCACGGACCGCCCCCTTAGAAAGGAGGCGGTTCGCCGGTCACAGCGACGTCGCCGGTCAGGTAAGTATGTGTGACGGGTCTGGTCGGTGTTGTGCGGCATGGGCAGCGATTTACCCGTGTCGCGCAACAGATGGGGGCGGGTACCCACACTAGCGATATCGGGACCGATATCGCAGTGTGTAAAGTAGCCTTTAGTCACATGACCAAGACTGTATCTGTGTCCCTACAACACACTTGAGACAAATGTGTGTGTGAGCCTGCATTGTGGGGTATATATAATATATTATAGAGCTGGGAAGGATCATTCTAAGCAGTGAGCTGTTCCAGTATTTGTAGGAAAATACCCAGTAGAAGCATCAAACACAGCACCAATACCTCCCATCAGTATCCCACCACAGTGCCATGTAACCCATGCCCTACACTCCCATCTACACCAATACTATACAGGCACAAACTAGTATATCTGACTAAAAGCCCCCAAAATATGAAGAACGGCCTATAGTTGAGTGTGGATATAAAATCTATGTGAGCAGAGCTAGAATAGAAATCACTGATCGCATTGAAGTCATTCTGACCATAAATCACCATGATATCAAGGTGAGGAGTTGTGTGTTACTGCTGGGAGGAAAGGGTTAACAGTGGAATATTAAGGTGCATTTCTGTGTGCAGTGTAACTAGTCAATGTAACAATTCAGTATGAGCTGCTCTTGGTGCCGGGGGAGGGAGATGCTCTCCTGAGCAAGATAGATGGGGAATGAACATAATATCTATATAGTGTAAGGCAGGGGGTCTCAAACTCGGCTGGGTGTATGGGCCGCACAGAGGAAAAAAATAATTTGGGGGGCTGCATTCTTTGCAAGACAAAGTGACATTTTTATTGGTACCATATATGTATATATTTTTTTCACACACCTTTGGATGACTGATTTTCAACATTTTTCACTTGTTTATTATAACAAATGTGCACATTCTTTGGTTAAATCTAAAAAAAATAAATGTGATGTTAAAAAAAAGTCATGCCTTATTTTGTTTTTTTTTACATTTTATCCCTTTCTTTTAACTAATAGTGTTACAATTATGACGCTAGCGTTTTGTGAAGGGAATGCTTTGCCTTCTTCCGTGACTATGGCCTTCCGGAACTGCTGCATTTTGGCTGACCTCTCCGCCTCGGGAATAAGAGACATAAAGTTCTCCTTGTAGCGTGGGTCTAACAGTGTTACCAACCAGTAATGATTGTCGGCCAAGATGTTCTTAACGCGAGGGTCACGAGACAGGCAGCTTACCATAAAGTCATCCATGTGCGCCAGACTCTTAACAGCCATCACTTCAGTATCCAGACCAACACGATGACTGAACATGCTGTCCTCCTCCTTCTCCTCCTCCTCCTCATCTACCCTGTCCTCTGGCCAGCCACGCTGAACTGAGCATATGACTGGTATGCATGTCATATCCTCAATTTGGCCGGAGAGTTGCTCCATGTCTTCATCTTCCTCCTCGTCATAGTCCTCCACTGCACGTTGTGATGAGACGAGGCTGGGCTATGTGTTATCACCCACACCCACTACTGTTTCTTGCTCCAACTCATCGTGTTCCGCCTGCAATGCATCATGTTTGGTTTTGAGCAGAGACCGTTTTAGAAGGCAGAGAAGCGGTATGGTGACGCTAATAATGGCGTCATCGCCGCTCACCATCTTGGTGGAGTCCTCAAAGTTTTGGAGGATGGTACATAGGTCGGACATCCATCTCCACTCCTCAGGTGTTATGTGTGGAGTTTGACCCATTTCCCGACGGCTTAGGTGATGCAGGTACTCAACAACTGCCCTCTTCTGCTCACATATCCTGATCAACATGTGCAGAGTTGAATTCCAACGCGTGGGGACATCACACACCAGTCTGTGAGCCGGAAGATGCAAATGACGCTGAAAGCCGGCAAGGCCGGCTGAAGCAGTAGGTGACTTTCGAAAATGTGCAGACAGGCGGCGAACTTTTACCAGCAGATGAGACAGCTCTGGGTATGACTTTAGAAACCGCTGAACCACGAGGTTGAGCACATGGGCCATGCATGGAACATGTGTCAGCTGGCCTCGCCTCAAAGCCGCCACTAGGTTCCGGCCATTGTCACACACAACCTTTCCTGGCTTTAGGTTCAGAGGTGTGAGCCAGTGATCTGCATGCTGTTTTAGAGCTGTCCACACCTCTTCTGCATTGTGGGATTTGTCACTTATGCAGATTAGCTGCAGCACAGCCTGTTGCCGCTTCGCCGAGGCAGTGCTGCAGTGCTTCCAGCTTGGGACTGGTGTGGAGGGTAAAGTGGATGAGGATGCGCAGGAGGAGGAGGAGGCTGAAGAGCATGACATTCCGGAGCTGTAGAGTGTGGGTGAAACCCTGACTGAGGTAGGGCCTGCAAACCTTGGTGTGGGAAGGACTTGTTCCGTTCCTCGCTCAAACTGGGTCCCAGCTGGGCTGGGCTGGGTAGGGCGTTGTGGGGGGTTTGTCTATCTCCGTTTGAGGTGAGTTTGTTTAAGTTAGCCTTTTCTTTGGCGTTTTTTGGAGCCCTGCGGGTTGGGGAGTTGGTATCGCCCAGTAAGGCGTTCCCCGGGGGCTTGGATTGGGGTGACATTGTCAGTGGAAAACGGAGTTGAATTTTGGATTAGGAAATCGAAAACTGATCAGAGAGGTGTGGGTAGACTAGTCCGTTTGGGGATGGTTGTGGCATCTGATATGTGCCCGTTCAAGTGTCTCGGGAATTTTCAACAGATCCGTCCGAAGGTGGATGGCCCCTTATTATGTCACGAGGATGGGTCCTTTTTATCGAGATACCAATTTGTGAGTGTTTTTAGGGCATGTTTGAAGTCGTTGGGGTTAGATCCGAAGTCTTTCGGATTGGGGCAGCGACGGAGGCCTCTATATGCGGCCTACCGGAGGAGACAGTTAAGCAGATTGGTAGGTGGAAGTCGCAGCGCTTTAAGTCGTATGTACGTCCCCAGGTGGTTGTTGGCAATTGAGGGGAAAAGGGGGGGGTATTAGGGTAGCAATGGGGGGGGGGAGAGTGTGTGTTTTTTGTCAATTTGGTTTGGTGAGGCAATAAAATGGTGTCGTCTGTACATTTTGTATTGCAGAAGCACCCCCCCTTCCTTCCCTGGTCTGGATCCTTGGCCACTCTTATGTGTATTGGGGAGCCCGACGAGCGGACGCAAGATGGAACGGGAGACAGCTAGGTTTTGAGAAGGACCTGGCTCTCGTGCGATGGCTCGGTGTTCGGGGGTTAGGGTGGAACAGGGTGTTGCAGGAGGTGCATAGATACGCCCGGTTGGACAGACCTCCTGACATCTTAGTGTTGCATGCCGGGGGGAATGATTTGGGTGGACGTCCTTTTCGAATCTTGATAAAGGACATCAAACATGATTTGTTACGGTTATGGGTGTCGTTTCCAGGTCTAACGATAGTCTGGTCGGAGATAGTAGCGAGAAAGAGTTGGCAGAAAGCGCGGTCAGTTGACAGGTTGAACAAGGCGCGGGCGAAGGTTAATAGGGCGATCTCGAAGTTTGTTAGTCGGAACGGGGGTATAGCAATACGGCATGTTGAGTTGGAAAGGACGGAAGAGGAATTTTGGTTGGCTGACGGGGTACACCTTAATGCGGTGGGAACTGACTTATGGGCTCTTGGCTTGCAGGGAGGTATTGAGAGGGCCCTTTGGTTGCGGGGGGTCTCAGGCACTTGAAGGGTTTCAAGGTGCCTTCGTTGTGGTGTTGTTTATTGGTGGGTCCTTGAAGTTGGTTTAAAATTGGTTCGGGGATTCATCCGGGTATGGATCCCCTCATTGGCAGAATTGATGGTCCCCTGGTGATTTTGGGGGGGAACCCCGACGGGGTATGTCGGGGCCCCTGGGGGTGTGGTTGGGGTTGACGGAGGATTAACCCTTACCATTTGGTGCTCCTGAGCCAGTGTGGGTAACGGCTGGGAGCAAGTTGAGGTTTTTTATTGCTCGGTTATGGGAATCACCAGGGTTTTGGTAGCTTCAAGGACCTTACCACATTGCAAATTTTATTGGTTATGTATTCTTGTTAATAAAATGGCTGCTATGGCCAAAATTATCCAAAGATAAATTTGTGTCTGTGTAATTACTTTTAAATAAGAAATGGGAATGGAGGTGTGGGGTATGAAAGGAAGACCGGAGTCAACAATTCCAGGGTCAAGCATGTTTATTTGCGTAAGCTTCGTTCCAGGGTAGAAAGGGTAAGAGTGCCTTTCAGAATTCGAAGTGGTCGGACTGTACGGACCACCAAGAACTGCAGGAGAGCTTGAACATCTTCCCATGGATTTGCGACATCCTCCCTCATCAGTTACGTAGGTAAGCAGGTTCTCAGCATTGCAGCCCATTTGTTGTCTTAAGTTAGTTAAGCGGGGTTAACTAACCTGTCAGTTCAGCCTCAGGTCTAAAGCAGAGGCCTGGACTCCACTCCTTACTCCTCACTCCACAACTCTCCTTAAAAACAACTGACTCCTTTTTCCTGCCCCGGGGTCTCCAGACCCCTAGGTGGGCGTTTCCTTCCGTCTGGTCCTGCCCACTGGTGTGCCTGTCTTTCCCTGGGGGAGGTGACTAGGATTTTCTGGTTGGCTTTGTGTGACTTAGGTGAGGGAAGTTGTTATGCGGGGGCCTATGTGTGACTACCTGCAGTGTCAGGGCGTCACATATGTATGTGTGTATGTCTGCTAAAGGAATCCGCACCGTCATATTTACAAACACAAAATTTTGCAGACACCTCATGTGACTCAGGGAACGTCGTAGACTATGTTTTAACAGGAATATTTAACCCCGCGCTTTACAGTTACTCTCCAAAAAACCTGCCTCCATTAAACTGAATGGAGGTGGGAGCTGCAAGTTATTAATAGCAGCTGTGATTGGTTGCTATAAGAACAAAGGACATTCATAGTATAAGAAGCTTATGTGTGAGATAATATGATGTCAGTGGGGAGACAGATAGAGAGAGACAGACACAGACTGAGAGACAAACAGACAGAGACAGATAGGCATAGACAGACAGGGAAAGAGACAGAGACAAACAGACAGAGGCAGACAGGGAAAGAGACAGACAGAGATAGACAGGGAAAAAAGGCAGACAGACAGAGACAGAGAAAGAGACAGAGGCAGATAGGGAAACAGACAGAGACAAACATACAGAGACAGGCAGGAGAAAAGGCAGACCGACAGGGAAAGAGACAGACAGGGGAAGAGACAGACAGAGAGAGACAGACAGATAGAGACAGACAAAGAAATACAGAGATAGACAGGGAAAGAGACAAACGGGGAATGAGTCAGACAGAGAGAGACAAAGAGAGACAGGCAGAGAGAGACAGGGAAAGAGACAGACAGGGGAAGAGAAAGACAGAGACAGACAAAGAAATACAGAGACAGACAGGGGAAGAGACAGACAGGGGAAGAGACAGACAGGGGAAGAGACAGACAGACAGGGAAAGAGACAGACCTGGAAAAGAGACAGACCTGGAAAAGAGACAGGCCTGGAAAAGAGACAGACAGACATAGAAACAGACAGCCACAAAGAGAGAGAGAGACAGACAGACACAGAGAGACAGACAGAGATAGAGAGACAGACAGACATGGATAGAGATAGAGACACACAGAGACAGACAGATGACAGAGACTGGGAGAGAGACAGACAGAAGCATAAATCCCTAACTAAAACTTAACATTTAATGATAGTTTTAAAAGGTAAAAAAACACAAATCATGTAAATAGAATGACTCTCTTCTGTGCATAGAGTCAACATTTTGTGTTTGTAAATATGACGGTGCGGATTCCTTTAGCAGACATACACACATACATATGTGACGCCCTGACACTGCAGGTAGTCACACATAGGCCCCCGCATAACAACTTCCCTCACCTAAGTCACACAAAGCCAACCAGAAAACCCTAGTCACCTCCCCCAGGGAAAGACAGGCACACCAGTGGGCAGGACCAGACGGAAGGAAACGCCCACCTAGGGGTCTGGAGACCCCGGGGCAGGAAAAAGGAGTCAGTTGTTTTTAAGGAGAGTGGTGGAGTGAGGAGTAAGGAGTGGAGTCCAGGCCTCTGCTTTAGACCTGAGGCTGAACTGACAGGTTAGTTAACCCCGCTTAACTAACTTAAGATAACAAATGGGCTGCAATGCTGAGAACCTGCTTACCTACGTAACTGATGAGGGAGGATGTCGCAAATCCATGGGAAGATGTTCAAGCTCTCCTGCAGTTCTTGGTGGCCCGTACAGTCCGACCACTTCGAATTCTGAAAGGCACTCTTACCCTTTCTACCCTGGAACGAAGCTTAGGCAAATAAACATGCTTGACCCTGGAATTGTTGACTCCGGTCTTCCTTTTATACCCCACACCTCCATTCCCATTTCTTATTTAAAAGTAATTACACAGACACAAATTTATCTTTGGATAATTTTGGCCATAGCAGCCATTTTATTAACAAGAATACATAACCAATAAAATTTGCAATGTGGTAAGGTCCTTGAAGCTACCAAAACCCTGGTGATTCCCATAACCGAGCAATAAAAAACCTCAACTTGCTCCCAGCCGTTACCCACACTGGCTCAGGAGCACCAAATGGTAAGGGTTAATCCTCCGTCAACCCCAACCACACCCCCAGGGGCCCCGACATACCCCGTCGGGGTTCCCCCCCAAAATCACCAGGGGACCATCAATTCTGCCAATGAGGGGATCCATACCCGGATGAATCCCCGAACCAATTTTAAACCAACTTCAAGGACCCACCAATAAACAACACCACAACGAAGGCACCTTGAAACCCTTCAAGTGCCTGAGACCCCCCGCAACCAAAGGGCCCTCTCAATACCTCCCTGCAAGCCAAGAGCCCATAAGTCAGTTCCCACCGCATTAAGGTGTACCCCGTCAGCCAACCAAAATTCCTCTTCCGTCCTTTCCAACTCAACATGCCGTATTGCTATACCCCCGTTCCGACTAACAAACTTCGAGATCGCCCTATTAACCTTCGCCCGCGCCTTGTTCAACCTGTCAACTGACCGCGCTTTCTGCCAACTCTTTCTCGCTACTATCTCCGACCAGACTATCGTTAGACCTGGAAACGACACCCATAACCGTAACAAATCATGTTTGATGTCCTTTATCAAGATTCGAAAAGGACGCCCACCCAAATCATTCCCCCCGGCATGCAACACTAACATGTCAGGAGGTCTGTCCAACCGGGCGTATCTATGCACCTCCTGCAACACCCTGTTCCACCCTAACCCCCGAACACCGAGCCATCGCACGAGAGCCAGGTCCTTCTCAAAACCTAGCTGTCTCCCGTTCCATCTCGCGTCCGCTCGTCGGGCTCCCCAATACACATAAGAGTGGCCAAGGATCCAGACCAGGGAAGGAAGAGGGGGTGCTTCTGCAATACAAAATGTACAGACGACACCATTTTATTGCCTCACCAAACCAAATTGACAAAAAACACACACTCTCACCCCCCCCATTGCTACCCTAATACCCCCCCTTTTCCCCTCAATTGCCAACAACCACCTGGGGACGTACATACGACTTAAAGCGCTGCGACTTCCACCTACCAATCTGCTTAACTGTCTCCTCCGGTAGGCCGCATATAGAGGCCTCCGTCGCTGCCCCAATCCGAAAGACTTCGGATCTAACCCAAACGACTTCAAACATGCCCTAAAAACACTCACAAATTGGTATCTCGATAAAAAGGACCCATCCTCGTGACATAATAAGGGGCCATCCACCTTCGGACGGATCTGTTGAAAATTCCCGAGACACTTGAACGGGCACATATCAGATGCCACAACCATCCCCAAACGGACTAGTCTACCCACACCTCTCTGATCAGTTTTCGATTTCCTAATCCAAAATTCAACTCCGTTTTCCACTGACATAATGTCACCCCAATCCAAGCCCCCGGGGAACGCCTTACTGGGCGATACCAACTCCCCAACCCGCAGGGCTCCAAAAAACGCCAAAGAAAGGCTAACTTAAACAAACTCACCTCAAACGGAGATAGACAAACCCCCCACAACGCCCTACCCAGCCGGGTAGGGACCCAGCCCAGCCCAGCTGGGACCCAGTTTGAGCGAGGAACGGAACAAGTCCTTCCCACACCAAGGTTTGCAGGCCCTACCTCAGTCAGGGTTTCACCCACACTCTACAGCTCCGGAATGTCATGCTCTTCAGCCTCCTCCTCCTCCTGCGCATCCTCATCCACTTTACCCTCCACACCAGTCCCAAGCTGGAAGCACTGCAGCACTGCCTCGGCGAAGCGGCAACAGACTGTGCTGCAGCTAATCTGCATAGGTGACAAACCCCACAATGCAGAAGAGGTGTGGACAGCTCTAAAACAGCATGCAGATCACTGGCTCACACCTCTGAACCTAAAGCCAGGAAAGGTTGTGTGTGACAATGGCCGGAACCTGGTGGCGGCTTTGAGGCGAGGCCAGCTGACACATGTTCCATGCATGGCCCATGTGCTCAACCTCGTGGTTCAGCGGTTTCTAAAGTCATACCCAGAGCTGTCTGATCTGCTGGTAAAAGTTCGCTGCCTGTCTGCACATTTTCGAAAGTCACCTACTGCTTCAGCCGGCCTTGCCGGCTTTCAGCGTCGTTTGCATCTTCCGGCTCACAGACTGGTGTGTGATGTCCCCACGCGTTGGAATTCAACTCTGCACATGTTGATCAGGATATGTGAGCAGAAGAGGGCAGTTGTTGAGTACCTGCATCACCTAAGCCGTCGGGAAATGGGTCAAACTCCACACATAACACCTGAGGAGTGGAGATGGATGTCCGACCTATGTACCATCCTCCAAAACTTTGAGGACTCCACCAAGATGGTGAGCGGCGATGACGCCATTATTAGCGTCACCATACCGCTTCTCTGCCTTCTAAAACGGTCTCTGCTCAAAACCAAACATGATGCATTGCAGGCGGAACACGATGAGTTGGAGCAAGAAACAGTAGTGGGTGTGGGTGATAACACACAGTCCAGCCTCGTCTCATCACAACGTGCAGTGGAGGACTATGACGAGGAGGAGGATGAAGACATGGAGCAACTCTCCGGCCAAATTGAGGATATGACATGCATACCAATCATATGCTCAGTTCAGCGTGGCTGGCCAGAGGACAGGGTAGATGATGAGGAGGAGGAGGAGGAGGAGGAGGAGAAGGAGGAGGACAGCATGTTCAGTCATCGTGTTGGTCTGGATACTGAAGTGATGGCTGTTAAGAGTCTGGCGCACATGGATGACTTTATGGTAAGCTGCCTGTCTCGTGACCCTCGCGTTAAGAACATCTTGGCCGACAATCATTACTGGTTGGTAACACTGTTAGACCCACGCTACAAGGAGAACTTTATGTCTCTTATTCCCGAGGCGGAGAGGTCAGCCAAAATGCAGCAGTTCCGGAAGGCCATAGTCACGGAAGTAGGCAAAGCATTCCCTTCACAAAACGCTAGCGTCATAATTGTAACACTATTAGTTAAAAGAAAGGGATAAAATGTAAAAAAAAACAAAATAAGGCATGACTTTTTTTTAACATCAAATTTTTTTTTTTAGATTTAACCAAAGAATGTGCACATTTGTTATAATAAACAAGTGAAAAATGTTGAAAATCAGTCATCCAAAGGTGTGTGAAAAAAAAATATATATATGGTACCAATAAAAATGTCACTTTGTCCTGCAAAGAATGCAGCCCCCCAAATTATTTTTTTCCTCTGTGCGGCCCATACACCCAGCCGAGTTTGAGACCCCCTGCCTTACACTATATAAATATCATGTTCATTCCCCATCTATCTTGCTCAGGAGAGCATCTCCCTCCCCCGGCACCAAGAGCAGCTCATATTGAATTGTTACATTGACTAGTAACACTGCACACAGAAATGCACCTTAATATTCCACTGTTAACCCTTTCCTCCCAGCAGTAACACACAACTCCTCACCTTGATATCATGGTGATTTATGGTCAGAATGACTTCAATGCGATCAGTGATTTCTATTCTAGCTCTGCTCACATAGATTTTATATCCACACTCAACTATAGGCCGTTCTTCATATTTTGGGGGCTTTTAGTCAGATATACTAGTTTGTGCCTGTATAGTATTGGTGTAGATGGGAGTGTAGGGCATGGGTTACATGGCACTGTGGTGGGATACTGATGGGAGGTATTGGTGCTGTGTTTGATGCTTCTACTGGGTATTTTCCTACAAATACTGGAACAGCTCACTGCTTAGAATGATCCTTCCCAGCTCTATAATATATTATATATACCCCACAATGCAGGCTCACACACACATTTGTCTCAAGTGTGTTGTAGGGACACAGATACAGTCTTGGTCATGTGACTAAAGGCTACTTTACACACTGCGATATCGGTCCTGATATCGCTAGTGTGGGTACCCGCCCCATCTGTTGCGCGACACGGGCAAATCGCTGCCCATGCCGCACAACACCGACCAGACCCGTCACACATACTTACCTGACCGGCGACGTCGCTGTGACCGGCGAACCGCCTCCTTTCTAAGGGGGCGGTCCGTGCGGCGTCACAGCGACGTCACTGAGCGACCGCCCAATAGCAGCGGAGGGGCGGAGATGAGTGGCCGGAACATCCCGCCCACCTCCTTCCTTCCTCATAGCGGCTGGGAGGCAGGTAAGGAGAGGTTCCTCGTTTCTGCGGTGTCACACGGAGTGATGTGTGCTGCCGCAGGAGCGACGAACTACATCGTTACTGCTGCAGTAACGATAATCGAGAATGGAGACCCATGTCACCGATGAGCGATTTTGCACGTTTTTGCAACGATGCAAAATCGCTCATCGGTGTCACACGCAGCAACATCGCTAATGCGGCCGGATGTGCGTCACAAATTCCGTGACCCCAACGACTCCGCATTAGCGATGTCGCAGCGTGTAAAGCCCCCTTTAGTGGGAGTGGTGTACAGGGTCTTAGCAGTAAAGAGTATTCCATATTTCTGCCAGATACCCACAGAGATATTGAAATCTGAAAAAAGAGACTTCTGCTCATTGAAGGTAAGAACTGCTCACATAGCGTTCAACTCCACAGCAAACGAGTGCTCTAGCACTGGCATCTCAGCAGGGATATTCCCCTACTACACATGTGTGTCTGGGTCGCTGTGACAGTTTACAGGACATAACTCAAGGCACCTAGATAGAAGGCAGAGGTACTGGGATTGGTTGGTTTTTGGTGACGGAGGTGCAGGGGCTGGCGCCCATGTGCAGTGCTGGCTAAGGTATATTGATGATATTTTGATTTTTTGGCAGGGCACTGTGGAGCAGCTCGAGACATTTATGGAGGAACTTAATAACAACACCTTTAACATCAGATTGACGCATAAGCATAGCAGCAGTTGCGTTGACTTCCTGGATATTAAAATTTCATTCGGTTCTGAGCGAATTGTTCAGACCGACGTCCATAGGAAGGAAACATCAGTCAACGCACTGCTGCATGCTTCTTCTGCTCATACCCCCTCCACCATCCGGGCCGTACCGACTGGCCAGTTCCTCAGGATGAAGCAAATTTGTTCGTCAGACACTGCTTTTGAACAACAGTCTGCCGACCTCCAGCGCCATAGGGGTGGCAAAGGCGGTCTTCCCCCGGTCTGCCTCAGCAACGGACACTAGCCAATAGTGACTAGTGAGATCAAGGGTAGAAAAATAATTTGCAGTTCTCAATGCAGCTAGCGATTCCTCAATACGGGGGAGTGGTGCTGTCCTTCTTCTTTAACAGGACCAACGGAGCTGCCCAAAGGCTACAACTGTCACGGATAACCCCAGCCGCCTTCATGTTGCTCAACATGTCCTTGGTACACTGGTAATGTGAAGGTGGTATTGGCTTATAGCTCTCTTTGATGGGTGGGTGTGCACCTGTGGGGATGTAGTGTTGGACCCCTTTTATTCCCCCAAAATCTAGCGGATGTTTGCTGAAGACTTGCTCGCTCGTATTCTTGCACTACCCTGTGGACCCGCTTCTTGTGATGTGAAGGTGTGGAGTCAGTGCCTACGTGTAATTCCTTACACCACTCCTCTGGCTGACTTGGTGAGCAGTCACTGACTGGGTGGGGTGCAGTAATAGTGGATGCTGCTACTTGGATAGCATGTGTATCTACTGTGAACAGCTTATCAATGGTGGCAAGTCGGGGCAGCTTAACCTCCTGCTCTCCGCAGTTTAACACTCTCACGGGCACTCTTCCCTTCCGCACTAATGAATAAAACTATGATGTAAATATCATATAGATACCCCACAATTGTAAATAAAGGTAGGTTATGGGAAAAGGGGGAACAGGGAAAGAGGAAAATAGTGTAATAAAGTATACCTTCTGGGGGTGAGAGGAAATGGCAGCACAGCCAGTGGAGGTGAAGCAAAAGGAAGCCTGCAACTAAAGAGTTGAGAGCGTTATCACATGGTGACTGAGCCTGATTGTAAAGGGAGCATAGAGTGGAGCATACTCTGGGCACGTTAGAACCCAAGTTCTTAAACCATGAATATGGACCCCTTTTATTCTCCCAAAGTCTAGCGGATGTTTGCTGAAGACTTGCTCGTATTCTTGCACTACCCTGTGGACCCGCTTCTTGTGATGTGAAGGTGTGGAGTCAGTGCCTACGTGTAATTCCTTACACCACTCCTCTGGTTGACTTGGTGAGCTGTCACTGAATGGGTGTGGTGAAGTAACGGTGGATGCTGTGGCTTGGATATCATATTAAATATAGGGACCCCCATACAGTAGTATGAGAAATTTTTTTGTATTCAATGATCGGTATTACCTTCAGGGGCGCGGCACGTGGACGTGCGTTCCATTAGCCTCACTGCATTCCACTCCCATACAGGAAGTGGGCGCAGCTATTACTACGGTCGCACATAAAAGAACCCACAGCCACCACTGCACACAGCTGACTCCACCACTGGAAACCCACTTCTACACCAACGCAGGTAAGACAGGATCGGCACCTCTATGCTCCCATTACAATCAGGCTCAGTCACCATGTGATAATGCTCTCAACAATTTAGTTGCAGGCTTCCCCTTGCTTCACCTCCACTGGCTGTGCTGCCATTTCCTCTCCCCCCTGGAAGGTATACTTTATTACACTATTTTCCTGTTTCCCTCTTCTCCCTTTTCCCATAACCTACCTTTATCTGCATTTGTGGGGTATCTATATACTATTTATATCACAGTTTTATTCATTAATACGGAAGGGAAGAGTGCGCGTGAGAGTGTTGAACTGCGGAGAGCAAGAGGTTAAGCTGCCCCGATTTGCCACCATTGATAAGCTGTTCACAGTAGATACACATGCTATCCAAGCAGCAGCAGCATCCACCATTACTGCACCCCACCCAGTCAGTGACAGCTCACCAAGTCAGCCAGAGGAGTGGTGTCAGGAATTACACGTAGGCACTGACTACACACCTTCACATCACAAGAAGGGGGTGCAAGTGTGACGCCCTGGACTAGCCAGTTAGTCACAGACATAACACACACACACACCCCCTTTCCCGGATAGTTACACTAGTCAGACACAAAACCGTTGTTGCCTCCCTCCAGGGGCTGATGTCCACACCAGGTGGGGCGGTGCCAGGCGGTTGGCCCCACCCACCAAGGAGTTCACAGGCCTGGAGGTGGGAAAACCAGTTAGTTAGTTGAAGTTCAGTTAAGAGTTGAACCGTGGAGGTAGTGAGTTCAGGGAACAGCCCAGTTTTGGGTAGGAGTGCAAAACTGCTAGTGTCTGGGTCAGATCCCAGGCACTATGGGGAGATAAGGTATGCACACCAGTGACTATGTAAGGGGAATACATGAAATAGCAGAAACTGCTGTGTGAATACTGACTTGAAAAATTCAATAGCTATATGCAAGAGTGAATATGTGAAAAATGGAATCTGCATTACTGCCATGAACATATGAATCAAGAGAAATTTAGCTACTGAATTGATCAATGCAATAGAGCCCCAACACTACGCCAAAGTATTTCTCTACGTTGGGGTCCCTAGCTTGTGTGTGTCCTCTCATGCAGTTAAAAAACCTACCGTGTATGGGAAGCTGAGACCCAGGCTATTTATGCGTATGATATGGATTGGCAATAGGTGTGGTTGGGGAGGGTTCACAAACGAAAAAATACTAACAAATAGGAATAACGTTTGGAACACCATTCTAAGTCCGAACTGGGTGCAAAAACCTAAAAAAACATCACTATGGGGAGATAAGGTATGCACACCAGTGACTATGTAAGGGGAATACATGAAATAGCAGAAACTGCTGTGTGAATACTGACTTGAAAAATCCAATAGCATTAATTCACATAATCCTAGTGACTGCGCACACAACATGGCCAAACGAAAACAAAAGACAGTACCTGGCCATTCAATCAAATGGAAACTCATAGGCAACACAGTCCATTAGACTAGGCAATTACATGCAGCCAAACAAAGTTCATGGGCCTTGCCTCAGAGTCGAACCCACAACCTCTTGGAGAACAAGCAAAGAGCCTACCACTAAACCAACTCAGTGAAGTTGGAAACCGACTCTACATTAATTAACATAATCCTAGTGACTGCGCACACAACATGGCCAAACAAAAGCAAAAGACAGTACCTAGCCTATCAATCCAATGGAAACTCATAGGTAACACAGTACATTGGACTAGGCAATTACATGCAGCCATACAAAGCCCATGGGTCTTGCCCCAGAGTCGAACCCACAAACTCTCGTAGCCAGGGCAAAGAGCCTACCACTACACCAACACAGAGAAGTAGGTGAATGACTCTACATTAATTCACATAATCCTAGTGACTACGCACACAACATGGCCAAACAAATGCAAAAGACATTATCTGGCCTATCAATCCAATGGAAACTCATAGGCAACACAGTCCATTAGACTAGGCACTTACATGCAGCCATGTAAAGTTCATGGGCATTGCCTCAGAGTCGAACCCACAACCTCTTGGAGAACAAGCAAAGAGCCTACCACTAAACCAACTCAGAGAAGTTGGAAACCGACTCTACATTAATTAACATAATCCTAGTGACTGCGCACACAACATGGCCAAACAAAAGCAAAAGACAGTACGTGGCCTATCAATCCAACGGAAACTCATAGGTAACACAGTACATTGGACTAGGCAATTACATGCAGCCATACAAAGCCCATGGGCCTTGCCCCAGAGTCAAACCCACAACCTCTCATAGCCAAGGCAAAGAGCCTACCAATACACCAACACAGAGAAGTGGAAAACCATTTCTACATTAATTCACATAATCCTAGTGACTGCGCACACAACATGGCCAAACAAAAGCAAAAGACAGTACCTGGCCTATCAATCCAATGGAAACTCATAGGCAACACAGTCCATTGGACTAGACAATTACATGGAGACATACAAAGTCCATGGGCCTTGCCTCAGAGTCAAACCCACAACTTCTCGCAGCCAAGCAAAAAGCCTACCACTACACTAACACAGAGAAGTGGGAAACTGATTCTACATTAATTCACATAATCCTACCGACTGCGCACACAACATGGCCAAACAAAAGACAATACCTGGCCTATTCATTCAATGAAAACTCATAGGCAACACAGTCCATTGGACTAGGCAATTACATTCAACCATACAAAGTCCATGGGCTTTGCCTCAAAGTCAAACCCACAACTTCTTGTAACCCAAGGAAAGAGCCTACCACTACACCAACACAGAGAAGAGAATGACTCTACATTAATTCACATAATCCTAGTGACTGCGCACACAACATGACCAAACGAAAACAAAAGACAGTCCCTGGCCTATCAATCCAATGGAAACTCATAGACAACATAATCCAATGGACTACGGAATTACATGCAGCCATACAAAGTCCATGGGCCTTGCCTCAGAGTCATACCCACAATCTCTGGCAGAACAAGCAAAGAGCCTACAACTTCACCAACACAAAGAAGTAGGAAGCTGCGTCTACATTAATTCACATAATCCTAGTGACTGCGCACACAACATGGCCAAACAAAAGCAAAAGACAGTACCTGGCCTATCAATCCAATGGGAACTCATAGGCAAAGCAATCAATTGAACTAGGCAATTACATGCAGCCATACAAACTCCATGGGCCTTGCCTCAGAGTCAAACCCACAACCTCTTGCAGCTAAGCAAAGAGCCTTCCACTACAGCAACACAGAGAACTGGGAAACTGATTCTACATTAATTCACATAATCCTACCGACTGCGCACACAACATAACCAAACAAAAGATAATTCCTGGCCAATCAATCCAATGGAAACTCATAGGCAACACAGTCCATTGGACTAGGCAATTACACGCAGCCATATAAAGTCCATGGGCTTTGCCTCAGAGTCAAACCCGCAATTTCTCGCAGCCCAAGCAAAGAGCCTACCACTACACCAAGCCAGAGAAGTTGGAAACTGAGTTTACATTAGTTCACATAATCCTAGTGACTGCCCACACAACATGGCCAAACAAAAGCAAAAGACAGTACCTGGCCTATCAATCCAATGGGAACTCATAGGCAAAACAGTTAATTGAAATAGGCAATTACATGCAGCCATACAAACTCCAGGGGCCTTGCCTCAGAGTCGAACCCACAACCTCTTGCAGCTTAAGCAAAGAGACTACCACTACACCAACACAGAGAAGTAGGTGAATGACTCTACATTAATTCACATAATCCTAGTGACTGCGCACACAACATTGCCAAACAAAAGAAAAAGACAGTACCTGGCCTATCAATCCAATAGAAACTCATAGGCAAAGCAATCAATTGGACTAGGCAATTACATGCAGCCATACAAAGTCCATGGGCCTTGCCTCAAAGTCGAACTCACAACCTCTCGCAGCTCAAGTAAAGAGCCTACCACTACACCAACACAGAGAAATGTAAACCTGACTCTACATTATTTCACATAATCCTAGTGACTGCGCACACAACATGGCCAAACGAAAACAAAAGACAGTAACTGGCCTATCAATCCAATAGAAACTCATAGGCAACACAGTCCATTGGACTAAGCAATTACATGCAGCCATTCAAAGTCCATGAGCCTTGCATTAGAGTCGAACCCACAACCTCTCGCAGCCCAAGCAAAGAGCCTACCACTACACCAACACAGAGAAGTGGGAAACTGACTCTACATTAATTCCCATAACCCTAGTGACTGCGCACACAACATGGTCAAACAAAAGCAAAAGGCAGTACCTGGCCTATCAATCCAATGGAAACTCATAGGCAACATAGTCCATTGGACTAGGCAATTACATGCAGCCATACAAAGTCCATGGGCCTTGCCTCAGAGTCAAACCCACAACCTCTGGCAGAACAAGCAAAGAGCCTACAACTACAAAAACACAAAGAAGTAGGAAGCTGCTTCTACATTAATTCACATAATCCTAGTGACTGCGCACACAACATGGCCAAACAAAAGCAGAAGACATTACCTAGCCTATCAAGCCAATGGAAACTCATAGGCAACACAGTCAATTGAACTAGGCGATTACATGCAGCCATACAAACTCCATGGGCCTTGCCTCAGAGTCGAACCCACAATTTCTCGCAGCCCAAGCAAAGAGCCTACCACTACACCAACACAGAGAAGTTGGAATCTGAGTTTACATTAGTTCACATAATCCTAGTGACTGCGCACACAACATGGCCAAACAAAAGCAAAAGACAGTACCTGGCCTATCAATCCGATGGGAACTCATAGGCAACACAGTCAATTGAACTAGGCGATTACATGCAGCCATACAAACTCCATGGGCCTTGCCTCAGAGTCGAACCCACAACCTCTCGCAGCTTAAGCAAAGAGACTACCACTACACCAACACAGAGAATTAGGTGAATGACTCTACATTAATTCACATAATCCTAGTGACTGCGCACACAACATGGCCAAACAAAAGCAAAAGACAGTACCTGGCCTATTAATCCAATGGAAACTCATAGGCAACGCAATCCTTTGGACTAGGCAATAACATGCAGCCATACAAAGTCCATGGGCCTTGCCTCAGAGTCAAAACCACTACCTCTCAAAGCCCAAGCAAAGAGCCTACCACTACACCAACACAGAGAAGTGCGAAATTGACTCAACATAAATTCACATAATCCTAGTGACTGCGCACACAACATGGCCAAACAAAAGCAATAGACAGTCCCTGGCCTATCAATCCAATGGAAACTCATAGACAACATAGTCCATTGGACTAGGCAATTACATGCAGCCATACAAAGTCCATGGGCCTTGCCTCAGAGTCGAACTCACAACCTCTCGCAGCCCAAGAAAAAAGCCTACCACTACATCAACACAGAGAAGTGTGAAACTGACTCTACATTAATTCACATAATCCTAGTGACTGCGCACACAACATGGCCAAACAAAAGCAAAAGACAGTACCTGGCCTATCATTCCAATTGAAACTCATAGGTAACATAGTCCATTGGACTAGGCAATAACATGCAGCCATACAAAGTCCATGGGCCTTGCCTCAAAGTTGAACTCACAACCTCTCGCAGCTCTAGCAAAGAGCCTACAACTACACCAACACAGAGAAATGTGAACCTGACTCTACATTAATTCACATAATCCTAGTGACTGCGCACACAACATGGCCAAACAAAAGCAAAAGACAGTACCTGGCCTATAAATCCAATAGAAACTCATAGGCAACACAGTCCATTGGACTAGGCAATTACATGCAGCCATACAAAGTCCATGGGCCTTGCCTCAGAGTCAAACCCACAACCTCTCGCAGCCAAGCAAAGAGCCTACCACTACACCAACACAGAGAAGTGGGAAACTGATTCTACATTAATTCACATAATCCTACCGACTGCGCACACAACATGGCCAAACAAAAGAAAATACCTGGCCTATCAATCCAATGGAAACTCATAGGCAACACAGTCCATTAGACTAGGCAAATACATGCAGCCATACAAAGCCCATGGGCCTTGCCCCAGAGTCGAACCCACAACCTCTTGTAGCCCAAGCAAAGAGCCTACAAATACACCAACACAGAGAAGTGGAAAACTGATTCTACATTAATTCACATAATCCTAGTGACTGCGCACACAACATGGCCAAACAAAAGCAAAAGACATTACCTGGCCTATAAATCCAATAGAAACTCATAGGCAAAGCAATCAATTGGACTAGGCAATTACATGCAGCCATACAAAGTCCATGGGCCTTGCCTCAGAGTCGAACCCACAACCTCTTGTAGCCCAAGCAAAGAGCCTACCACTACACCAACACAGAGAAGTTGGTACAGAGTTTACATTAGTTCACATAATCCTAGTGACTGTGCACACAACATGGCCAAACAAAAGCAAAAGACAGTCCCTGGCCTATCAATCCAATGGAAACTCATATACAACATAGTCCATTGGACTAGGCAATTACATGCAGCCATACAAAGTCCATGGGCCTTGCCTCAGAGTCAAACCCACAACCTCTGGCAGAACAAGCAAAGAGCTTACAACTACACCAACACAAAAAAGTAGGAAGCTGCGTCTACATTAATTTACATATTCCTAGCGACTGCGCACACAACATGGCCAAACAAAAGCAAAAGACATTACCTGGCCTATCAAGCCAATGGAAACTCGTAGGCAACACAGTCCATTGGACTAAACAATTACATGCAGCCATACAAAGTCCATGGGCTTTGCCTCAGAGTCAAACCCACAATTTCTCGCATCCCAAGCAAAGAGCCTACCACTACAACAACACAGACAAGTTGGAAACTGAGTTTACATTAGTTCACATAATCCTAGTGACTGTGCACACAACATGGCGAAACAAATGCAAAAGACATTATCTGGCCTATCAATCCAATGGAAACTCATAGGCAACACAGTCCATTAGACTAGGCAAATACATGCAGCCATACAAAGTTCATGGGCCTTGCCTCAGAGTCGAACCCACAACCTCTTGGAGAACAAGCAAAGAGCCTACCACTAAACCAACACAGAGAAGTTGGAAACTGATTCTACATTAATTCACATAATCCTACCGACTGCGCACACAACATGGCTAAACAAAAGCAAAAGACAGTACCTGGCTTATCAATCCAATGGAAACTCATAGGCAACACAGTCCATTGGACTAGGCAATAACATGCAGCCATAAAAAGTCCATGGGCCTTGCCTCAGAGTCAAACCCACAACCTCTCGCAGCTCAAGCAAAGAGCCTACCACTACACCAACACAGAGAAATGTGAACCTGCCTCTACATTAATTCACATAATCCTAGTGAGTGCGCACACAACATGGCCAAACGAAAACAAAAGACAGTACCTGGCCTATCAATCCAATGGAAACTCATAGGCAACACAGTCCATTGGACTAGGCAATTACATGCAGCCATAAAAAGTCCATGGGCCTTGCCTCAGAGTCAAACCCACAACCTCTCGCAGCCCAAGCAAAGAGCCTACCACTACACCAACACAGAGAAATGTGAAACTGACTCTACATTAATTCACATAATCCTAGTGACTGCGCACACAACATGGCCAAACGAAAGCAAAAGTCAATACCTGGCCTATCAATCCAATGGAAACTCATAGGCAACAAAGTCCATTGGACTAGGCAATTACATGCAGCCATAAAAAGTCCATGGGCCTTGCCTCAGAGTCAAACCCACAACCTCTCAAAGCCCAAGCAAAGAGCCTACCACTACACCAACAAAGAGAAATGTGAAACTGACTCTACATTAATTCACATATTCCTAGTGACTGCGCACACAACATGGCCAAACAAAAGCAAAAGAAAGCACCTGGCCTATCAATCCAATGGAAACTCATAGGTAACGCAGTCCATTGGACTATGCAATTACATGCAGCCATACAAAGTCCATGGGCCTTGCCTCAGAGTCGAACTCACAACCTCTCGCAGCCCAACAAAAAAGCCTACCACTTCAGCAACACAGAAGTGTGAAACTGTCTCTACATTAACTCACATAATCCTAGTGACTGCGCACAAAACATGGCCAAACGAAAACAAAAGACAGTACCTGGCCTATCAATCCATTGGACTAGGCAATTACATGCAGCCATACAAAGTCCATGGGCCTTGCCTCAGAGTCAAACCCACAACCTCTTACAGCCCAAGCAAAGAGCCTACCACTACACCAACACAGAGAAGTGCGAAACTGACTCAACATAAATTCACATAATCCTAGTGACTGCGCACACAACATGGCCAAACAAAAGCTAAAGACAGTCCCTTGCCTATCAATCCAATGGAAACTCATAGACAACATAGCCCATTGGAATAGGCAATTACATGCAGCCTCACAAAGTCCATGGGCCTTGCCTCAGAGTCAAACCCACAACCTCTGGCAGAACAAGCAAAGAGCCTACAACTACACCAACACAAAGAAGTAGGAAGCTGCGTCTACATTAATTCACATAATCCTAGTGAATGCGCACACAACATGGCCAAACAAAAGCAAAAGACATTACCTGGCCTATCAGGCCAATGGAAACTCATAGGCAACACAGTCCATTGAACTAGGCGATTACATGCAGCCATACAAAGTCCATGGGCCATGCCGCAGAGTCAAACCCACAACCTCTCGCAGCCAAGCAAAGCAGCTTCCACTACACCAACACAGAGAAGTGGGAAACGGATTCTACATTAATTCACATAATCCTAGTGACTGCGCACACAACATGGCCAAACAAAAGCAAAAGACAATACCTGGCCTATCAATCCAATGGAAACTCGTAGGCAACACAGTCCATTGGACTTGGCAATTACATGCAGCCATACAAAGTCCATGGGCCTTGCCTCAGAGTCAAACCCACAACCTCTGGCAGAACAAGCAAAGAGCCTACAACTACACCAACACAAAGAAGTAGGAAGTTGCGTCTACATTAATTCACATAATCCTAGTGAATGTGCACACAACATGGCCAAACAAAAGCAAAAGACATTACCTGGCCTATCAAGCCAATGGAAACTCATAGGCAACACAGTCCATTGAACTAGACAATTACATGGAGACATACAAAGTCCATGGGCCTTGCCTCAAAGTCAAACCCACAACCTCTCGCAGCCAAGCAAAGAGCCTACCACTACACCAACACAGATAAGTGGGAAACTGATTCTACATTAATTCACATAATCCTACCGACTGCGCACACAACATGGCCAAACAAAAGACAATACCTGGCCTATCAATCCAATGGAAACTCATAGGCAACACAGCCCATTAGACTAGGCAAATACATGCAGCCATACAAAGTTCACGGGCCTTGCCTCAGAGTCGAACCCACAACTTCTTGGAGAACAAGCAAAGAGCCTACCACTAAACCAACACAGAGAAGTTGGAAACCGACTCTACATTAATTCACATAATCCTAGTGACTGCGCACACAACATGGCCAAACAAAAGCAAAAGACAGTACCTGGCCTATCAATCCAATGGAAACTCATAGGTAACACAGTACATTAGACTAGGCAATTAAATGCAGCCATACAAAGCCCATGGGCCTTGCCCCAGAGTCGAACCCACAACCTCTCGTAGCCCAAGCAAAGAGCCTACCAATACACCAACACAGAGAAGTGAAAAACTGATTCTACATTAATTCACATAATCCTAGTGACTGCGCACACAACATGGCCAAACAAAAGCAAAAGACAGTACCTGGCCTATCAATCCAATAGAAACTCATAGGCAAAGCAATCAATTGGACTAGGCAATTACATGCAACCATACAAAGTCCATGGGCCTTGCCTCAGAGTCGAACCCACAACCTCTTGTAGCCCAAGCAAAGAGCCTACCACTAAACCAACACAGAGAAGAGCGAAACTGACTCAACATAAATTCACATAATCCTAGTGACTGCACACACAACATGGCCAAACAAAAGCAAAAGACAGTCCCTGGCCTATCAATCCAATGGAAACTCATATACAACATAGTCCATTGGACTAGGCAATTACATGCAGCCATACAAAGTCCATGGGCCTTGCCTCAGAGTCAAACCCACAACCTCTGGCAGAACAAGCAAAGAGCTTACAACTACACCAACACAAAAAAGTAGGAAGGTGCGTCTACATTAATTCACATATTCCTAGAGACTGCGCACACAACATGGCCAAACAAAAGCAAAAGACATTACCTGGCCTATCAAGCCAATGGAAACTCATAGGCAACACAGTCCATTGGACTAAACAATTACATGCAGCCATACAAAGTCCATGGGCTTTGCCTCTGAGTCAAACCCACAATTTGTCGCAGCCCAAGCAAAGAGCCTACCACTACACCAACACAGACAAGATGGCAACTGAGTTTACATTAGTTCACATAATCCTAGTGACTGTGCACACAACATTGCGAAACAAATGCAAAAGACATTATCTGGCCTATCAATCCAATGGAAACTCATAGTCAACACAGTCCATTAGACTAGGCAAATACATGCAGCCATACAAAGTTCATGGGCCTTGCCTCAGAGTCGAACCCACAACCTTTTGGAGAACAAGCAAAGAGCCTACCACTAAACCAACACAGAGAAGTTGGAAACTGACTCTACATTAATTCACATAATCCTAGTGACTGCGCACACAACATGGCCAAACAAAAGCAAAAGACAGTACCTGGCCTATCAATCCAATGGAAACTCATAGGCAACACAGTCCATTGGACTAGACAATTACATGGAGACATACAAAGTCCATGGGCCTTGCTTCAGAGTCAAACCCACAACCTCTCGCAGCCAAGCAAAGAGCCTACCACTACACCAATACAGAGAAGTGGGAAACTGATTCTACATTAATTCACATAATCCTACCGACTGCGCACACAACATGGCTAAACAAAAGCAAAAGACAGTACCTGGCTTATCAATCCAATGGAAACTCATAGGCAACACAGTCCATTGGACTAGGCAATAACATGCAGCCATACAAAGTCCATGGGCCTTGCCTCAAAGTCGAACTCACAACCTCTCGCAGCTCAAGCAAAGAGCCTACCACTACACCAACACAGAGAAATGTGAACCTGCCTCTACATTAATTCACATAATCCTAGTGACTGCGCACACAACATGGCCAAACGAAAGCAAAAGTCCATACCTGGCCTATCAATCCAATGGAAACTCATAGGCAACACAGTCCATTGGACTAGGCAATTACATGCAGCCATAAAAAGTCCATGGGCCTTGCCTCAGAGTCAAACCCACAACTTCTCGCAGCCCAAGCAAAGATCCTACCACTACACCAACACAGAGAAATGTGAAACTGACTCTACATTAATTCACATAATCCTAGTGACTGCGCACACAACATGGCCAAACGAAAGCAAAAGTCAATACCTGGCCTATCAATCCAATGGAAACTCATAGGCAACACAGTCCAGTGGACTAGGCAATTACATGCAGTTATACAAAGTCCATGAACCTTGCATTAGAGTCAAACCCACAACTTCTCGCAGCCAAAGCAAAGAGCCTACCACTACACCAACACAGAGAAGTTAGAAACTGACTCTTCATTAACTCACATAATCCTAGTGACTGCGCACACAACATGGCCAAACGAAAGCAAAAGACAGTACCTGGCTTATCAATCCAATGGAAACTCATAGGCAACACAGTCCATTGGACTAGGCAATAACATGCAGCCATACAAAGTCCATGGGCCTTGCCTCAAAGTCGAACTCACAACCTCTCGCAGCTCAAGCAAAGAGCCTACCACTACACCAACACAGAGAAATGTGAACCTGCCTCTACATTAATTCACATAATCCTAGTGACTGCGCACACAACATGGCCAAACGAAAGCAAAAGTCCATACCTGGCCTATCAATCCAATGGAAACTCATAGGCAACACAGTCCATTGGACTAGGCAATTACATGCAGCCATAAAAAGTCCATGGGCCTTGCCTCAGAGTCAAACCCACAACTTCTCGCAGCCCAAGCAAAGATCCTACCACTACACCAACACAGAGAAATGTGAAACTGACTCTACATTAATTCACATAATCCTAGTGACTGCGCACACAACATGGCCAAACGAAAGCAAAAGTCAATACCTGGCCTATCAATCCAATGGAAACTCATAGGCAACACAGTCCAGTGGACTAGGCAATTACATGCAGTTATACAAAGTCCATGAACCTTGCATTAGAGTCAAACCCACAACTTCTCGCAGCCAAAGCAAAGAGCCTACCACTACACCAACACAGAGAAGTTTGAAACTGACTCTTCATTAACTCACATAATCCTAGTGACTGCGCACACAACATGGCCAAACGAAAGCAAAAGACAGTACCTGGCCTATCAATCCAATGGAAACTCATAGGCAACACAGTCCATTGGACTAGGCAGATACATGCAGCCATACAAAGTCCATGGGCCTTGCCTCAGAGTCGAACTCACAACCTCTCGCAGCCCAAGAAAAAAGCCTACCACTACAGCAACACAGAGAAGTGTGAAACTGACTCTACATTAATTCACATAATCCTAGTGACTGCGCACACAACATGGCCAAACAAAAGCAAAAGACAGTACCTGGCCTATCATTCCAATTAAAACTCATAGGCAACATAGTCCATTGGACTAGGCAATAACATGCAGCCATACAACGTCCATGGGCCTTGCCTCAAAGTCGAACTCACAACCTCTCGCAGCTCAAGCAAAGAGCCTACCACTACACCAACACAGAGAAATGTGAACCAGACTCTACATTAATTCACATAATCCTAGTGACTGCGCACACAACATGGCCAAACAAAAGCAAAAGGCAGTACCTGGCCTATCAATCCAATGGGAACTCATAGGCAACACAGTCAATTGAACTACGCAATTATATGCAGCCATACAAACTCCATGGGCCTTGCCTCAGAGTCGAACCCACAACCTCTCGCAGCTTAAGCAAAGAGCCTACCCCTAAACCAACACAGAGAAGTTGGGAACTGACTCTACATTAATTCACATAATCCTAGTGACTGCGCACACAACATGGCCAAACAAAAGCAAAAGACAGTACCTGGCCTATCAATCCAATGGAAACTCATAGGCAACACAGTCCATTGGACTAGACAATTACATGGAGACATACAAAGTCCATGGGCCTTGCCTCAGAGTCAAACCCACAACCTCGCGCAGCCAAGCAAAGAGCCTACTACTACACCAACACAGAAAAGTGGGAAACTGGTACTACATTAATTCACATAATCCTACCGACTGCGCACACAACATGGCCAAACAAAAGCAAAAGTCAGTACCTGGCTTATCAATCCAATGGAAACTCATAGGCAACACAGTCCATTGGACTAGAAAATTACATGGAGACATACAAAGTCCATGGGCCTTGCCTCAGAGTCAAACCCTCAACCTCTCGCAGCCAAGCAAAGAGCCTACCACTACACCAACACAGAGAAGTGGGAAACTGATTCTACATTAATTCACATAATCCTACCGACTGCGCACACAACATGGCCAAACAAAAGACAATACCTGGCCTATCAATCCAATGGAAACTCATAGGCAACACAGTCCATTAGACTAGTCAAATACATGCAGCCATACAAAGTTCATGGGCCTTGCCTCAGAGTCGAACCCACATCCTCTTGGAGAACAAGCAAAGAGCCTACCACTAAACCAACACAGAGAAGTTGGAAACTGACTCTACATTAATTCACATAATCCTAGTGACTGCGCACACAACATGGCCAAACAAAAGCAAAAGACATTACCTGGCCTATCAATCTAATGTAAACTCATAGGTAACACAGTACATTGGACTAGGCAATTGCATGCAGCCATACAAAGCCCATGGGCCTTGCCCCAGAGTCAAACCCACAACCTCTCGTAGCCCAAGCAAAGAGCCTACCAATACACCAACACAGAGAAGTGGAAAACAGATTCTACATTAATTCACATAATCCTAGTGACTGCGCACACAACATGGCCAAACAAAAGCAAAAGACGGTACCTGGCCTATCAATCCAATGGAAACTCATAGGCAACGCAATCAATTGGACTAGGCAATTACATGCAGCCATACAAAGTCCATGGGCCTTGTCTCAGAGTCAAACCCACAACCTCTCTCAGCCCAAGCAAAGAGCCTACCACTACACCAACACAGAGAAGAGCGAAACTGACTCAACATAAATTCACATAATCCTAGTGACTGCGCACACAACATGGCCAAACAAAAGCAAAAGACAGTCCCTGGCCTATCAATCCAATGGAAACTCATAGACAACATAGTCCATTGGACTAGGCAATTACATGCAGCCATACAAAGTCCATGGGCCTTGCCTCAGAGTCAAACCCACAACCTCTGGCAGAACAAGCAAAGAGCTTACAACTACACCAACACAAAAAAGTAGGAAGCTGCGTCTACATTAATTCACATATTCCTAGTGACTGCGCACACAACATGGCCAAACAAAAGCAAAAGACATTACCTGGCCTATCAAACCAGTGGAAACTCATAGGCAACACAGTCCATTGGACAAGACAATTACATGCAGCCATACAAAGTCCATGGGCTTTGCCTCAGAGTCAAACCCACAATTTCTCGCAGCCCAAGCAAAGAGCCTACCACTACACCAACACAGAGAAGTTGGTAACAGAGTTTACATTAGTTCACATAATCCTAGTGACTGTGCACACAACATGGCCAAACAAATGCAAAAGACATTATCTGGCCTATCAATCCAATGGAAACGCATAGGCAACACAGTCCATTAGACTAGGCAAATACATGCAGCCATACAAAGTTCATGGGCTTTGCCTCAGAGTGGAACCCACAACCTCTTGGAGAACAAGCAAAGAGCCTACCACTAAACCAACACAGAGAAGTAGGTGAATGACACTACATTAATTCACATAATCCTAGTGACTGCGCACACAACATGGCCAAACAAAAGCAAAAGACAGTATCTGGCCTATCAATCCAATTGAAGCTCATAAGCAACATAGTCCATTGGACTAGGCAATAACATGCAGCCATACAATGTCCATGGGCCTTGCCTCAAAGTCGAACTCACAACCTCTCGCAGTTTAAGCAAAGAGCCTACTACTACACCAACACAGAGAAATGTGAACCTGACTCTACATTAATTCACATAAACCTAGTGACTGCGCACACAACATGGCCAAACGAAAGCAAAAGTCAATACCTGGCCTATCAATCCAATGGAAACTCATAGGCAACACAGTCCATTATACTAGGCAATTACATGCAGCCATAAAAAGTCCATGGGCCTTGCCTCAGAGTCAGATCCACAACCTCTCGCAGCTCAAGCAAAGAGCCTACCACTACACCAACACAGAGAAATGTGAAACTGACTCTATATTAATTCACATAATCCTAGTGACTGCGCACACAACATGGCCAAACGAAAGCAAAAGTCAATACCTGGCCTATCAATCCAATGGAAACTCATAGGCAACACAGTCCTTTGGACTAGGCAATTAGATGCAGCCATACAAAGTCCATGAGCCTTGCATTTGAGTCGAACTCACAACCTCTCCCAGCCCAAGCAAAGAGCCTACCACTACACCAACACAGAGAAGTGGGAAACTGACTCAACATTAATTCACATAATCCTAGTGACTGCGCACAAAACATGGCCAAACAAAAGCAAAAGAAGGCACCTGGCCTATCAATCCAATGGAATCTCATAGGTAACACAGTCCATTGGACTATGCAATTACATGCAGCCATAAAAAGTCCATGGGCCTTGCCTCAGAGTCGAACTCACAACCTCTCGCAGCCCAAGAAAAAAGCCTACCACTACAGCAACACGGAGAAGTGTGAAACCGACTCTACATTAACTCACATAATCCTAGTGACTGCGCACACAACATGGCCAAACAAAAGCAAAAGACAGTACCTGGCCTATCAATCCAATGGAAACTCAGAGGCAACCCCATCCATTGGACTAGGCAATTACATGCAGCCATACAGAGTCCATGGGCCTTGCCTCAGAGTCTATCCCACAACCTCTGGCAGAACAAGCAAAGAGCCTACAACCACACCAACACAAAGAAGTAGGAAGCTGCATCTACATTAATTCACATAATCCTAGTGACTGCGCACACAACATGGCCAAACAGAAGCAAAAGACATTACCTGGCCTATCAAGCCAATGGAAACTCATAGGCAACACCGTCCATTGAACTAGGCAATTACATGCAGCCATACAAAGTCCATGGGCCTTGCCTCAGAGTCAAACCCACAACTTCTCGCAGCCAAGCAAAGCGCCTTCCACTACACCAACACAGAGAAGTGGGAAACTGATTCTACATTAATTCACATAATCCTACCGACTTCGCACACAACATAACCAAACAAAAGACAATACCTGGCCTATCAGTCCAATGAAAACTCATAGGCAACACAGTCCATTGGACTAGGCAATTACATGCAGCCATACAAAGTCTATGGGCTTTGCCTCAGAGTCAAACCCACATTTTCTCGCAGCCCAAGAAAAGAGCCTACCACTACACCAACACAGAGAAGTTGAAAACTGAGTTTACATTAGTTCACATAATCCTAGTGACTGCGCACACAACATTGCCAAACAAAAGCAAAAGGTAGTACCTGGCCTATCAATCCAATAGGAACTCATAGGTAACACAGTCAACTGAAATAGGCAATTACATGCATCCATACAAACTCCATGGGCCTTGCCTCAAAGTCGAACCAACAACCTTTCGCAGCTTAAGCAAAAAGACTACCACTACACCAACACAGAGAAGTAGGTAAAGGACTCTACATTAATTCACATAATCCTAGAGACTGCGCACACAACATGGCCAAACAAATGCAAAAGACATTATCTGGCCTATCAATCCAATGAAATCATAGGCAACATAGTCCATTAGACTAAGCAAATATATGCAGCCATACAAAGTTAATGGGCCTTGCCTCAGAGTCGAACCCACAACCTCTTGGAGAACAAGCAAAGAGCCTACCACTAAACCAACACAGAGAAGTTGGAAACAAACTCTACATTAATTCACAGAATCCTAGTGACTGCGCACACAACATGGCAAAACAAAAGCAAAAGACAGCACCTGGCCTATCAATCCAATGGAAACTCAAAGCTAACACAGTACATTGGACTAGGCAATTACATGCAGCCATACAAAGCCCATTGGCCTTGCCCCAGAGTCGAACCCACACCCTCTCGTAGCCCAAGGAAAGAGCCTACTAATACACCAACACAGAGAAGTGGAAAACCAATTCTTCATTAATTCACATAATCCTAGTGACTGCGCACATAAAATGGCCAAACAAAAGCAAAAGACAGTACCTGGCCTATCAAACCAATGGAAACTCATAGGCAACACAGTCCATTGGACTAGACAATTACATGGAGACATACAAAGTCCATGGGCCTTGCATTAGAGTCGAACCCACAACCTCTCGCAGCCCAAGCAAAGAGCCTACCACTACACCAACACAGAGAAGTGGGAAACTGTTTCTACATTAATTCAAATAATCCTACCGACTGCGCACACAACATGGCCAAACAAAAGACAATACCTGGCCTATCAATTCAAAGGAAACTCATAGGCAACACAGTCCATTGGACTTGGCAATTACATGCAGCCATACAAAGTCCATGGGCTTTGCCTCAGAGTCAAACCCACAATTTCTCGCAGCCCAAGGAAATAGCCTACGATTACACCAACACAGAGAAGTTGGAAACTGAGTTTACATTAGTTCACATAATCCTAGTGACTGCGCACACAACATGGCCAAACAAAAAACAATACCTGGCCTATCAATTCAATGGAAACTCATAGGCAACACAGTCAATTGAACTAGGCAATTACATGCTGCCATACAAACTCCATGGGCTTTGCCTCAGAGTCGAACCCACAACCTCTCGCAGTTTAAGCAAAGAGACTACCACTACACCAACACAGAGAAGAAGGTGAATGACTCTACATTAATTCACATAATCCTAGTGACTGCGCACATAACATGGCCAAACAAAAGCAAAAGACAGTACCTGGCCTATCAATCAAATTGAAACTCATAAGCAACAAAGAGACTACAACTACACCAACACAGAGAAGTAGGTGAATGACTCTACATTAATTCACATAATCCTAGTGACTGCGAACACAACATGGCCAAACAAAAGCAAAAGACAGTACCTTGCCTATCAATCCAATTGAAACTCATAGGCAACATAGTCCATTGGACTAGGCAATAACATGCAGCCATACAAAGTCCATGGGCCATGCCTCAAAGTCTAATTCACAACCTCTCGCAGCTCAAGCAAAGAGCCTACCACTACACCAACACCGAGAAATGTGAACCTGACTCTACATTAATTCACATAATCCTAGTAATGTACTGTGTTACCTATGAGTTTACATTGGATTGATAGGCCAGGTAATGTCTTTTGCTTTTGTTTGGCCATGTTGTGTGCGCAGTCACTAGGATTATGTGAATTAATGTAGAGTCGGTTTCCAACTTCTCTGTGTTGGATTAGTGGTAGGCTCTTTGCTTGTTCTCCAAGAGGATGTGGGTTCGACTCTGAGGCAAGGCCCATGAACTTTATATGGCTGCATGTATTTGCCTAGTCTAATGGACTGTGTTGCCTATGAGTTTCCATTGGATTGATAGGCCAGGTATTGTCTTTTGTTTGGCCATGTTGTGTGCGCAGTCGGTAGGATTATGTGAATTAATGTAGAATCAGTTTCCCACTTCTCTGTGTTGGTGTAGTGGTAGGCTCTTTGCTTGGCTGCGAGAGGTTGTGGGTTTGACTCTGAGGAAAGGCCCATGGACTTTGTATGTCTCCATGTAATTGTCTAGTCCAATGGACTGTGTTGCCTATTATTTTCCATTGGATTGATAGGCCAGGTACTGTCTTTTGCTTTTGTTTGGCCATGTTGTGTGCGCAGTCACTAGGATTATGTGAATAAATGTAAACTCAGTTACCAACTTCTCTGTGTTGGTGTAGTGGTAGGCTCTTTGCTTGGGCTGCGAGAAGTTGTGGGTTTGACTTTTAGGCAAAGCCCATGGACTTTGTATGGCTGCATGTAATTGCTTAGTCCAATGGACTGTGTTGCCTATGAGTTTCCATTGAATTGATAGGCCAGGTATTGTCTTTTGTTTGGCCGTGTTGTGTGCGCAGTCGGTAGGATTATGTGAATTAATGTAGAATCAGTTTCCCACTTCTCTGTGTTGGTTTAGGGGTAGGCTCTTTGCTTAAGCTGCGAGAGGTTGTGGGTTCGACTCTGAGGCAAGGCCCATGGAGTTTGTATGGCTGCATGTAATTGCGTAGTTCAAGTGACTGTGTTGCGTATGAGTTCCCATTGGATTGATAGGCCAGGTACTGCCTTTTGCTTATGTTTGGCCATGTTGTGTTCGCAGTCACTAGGATTATGTGAATTAATGTAGAGTCAGGTTCACATTTCTCTGTGTTGGTGTAGTGGTAGGCTCTTTGCTTGAGCTGCGAGAGGTTGTGAGTTAGACTTTGAGGCAAGGCCCATGGACTTTGTATGGCTGCATGTTATTGCCTAGTCCAATGGACTATGTTGCCTATGAGTTTCAATTGGATTGATAGGCCAGGTACTGTCTTTTGCTTTTGTTTGGCCATGTTGTGTTCGCAGTCACTAGGATTATGTGAATTAATGTAGAGTCATTCACCTACTTCTCTGTGTTGGTGTAGTTGTAGTCTCTTTGCTTAAGCTGTGAGAGGTTGTGGGTTCGACTCTGAGGCAAAGCACATGGAGTTTGTATGGCAGCATGTAATTGACTGTGTTGCCTATGAGTTTCCATTGGATTGATAGGCCAGGTACTGTCTTTTGCTTTTGTTTGGCCATGTTGTGTGCGCAGTCACTAGGATTATGTGAACTAATGTAAACTCAAAAGAACCAATTGAATGACCAAAAAGTAAAGATAGCTACACTCATTTAAGCAGTAAGAACCTATAAAGATGTGAGTGAACCAGCCAATATAAAAGTATATAATCTTTATTGAAAAATTTGTTAAAAGACAAACACATAAAACAGACAATGATGAGGACACATACAATTAACCTCAGGTGAACCAAAATATACAAGCAATAAATAGCATAAGTGCATAATGGTCATGTATCGGAAAAAAAGTGCACCAAAAAAGGGGTGCTGTCCAAGTTTCTTTGAAGAGCCAATAGTCTTTAGGTAGATGAAGAGTGTCCCAAAGAACACCAATAAGGTGGAACTATATTAAATTTCAAGCTAAACAAAACTTTTTTCTTCATTCAAGACTAAATGTATGAGAGCCACAATCCTTTTGCTACAAAACGTGGCATATAACAGGGGAAACAAAGAATACATGTGTCTATGATATTAACAGGATATAATCCTATAAGATGCAAACATAATAGTTTATAAAAAGCAAATCCTGAATGGATCAGGTGGTATAACCACAACAATGTTTCCAAATGCCTACAGTCCCAAACAGGGGAGAAGCAGGATCTCAACCATACATATAAAGAAAAGGCAGAAACTGACACAAGTGTCAAAATATAACACTTTTTTCACAGGGCTGGACTAGGAGGCCATATTCCCAGTGTTATAATCAGATAGAAGGGCGGAATGGCTGCATTACCACAGTACTATACCTTTACAAGGAAACAGAGTCAGCCATAGGACCGACCCAAACACTGTGGTGAATCCACAAAAACACACACCAGAAGGGTGTTACAGGGCCCAGACTAAAAAGCCATATTCCCAGTACTATAGCCCACAGAAAGGCAGCATGGCTGCAATACCACAGTAATTTGCCCCTACAAGGGAACAAAGTCAGCCATAAGAACCAACCTTAGCACTGAGTGGCAAGCCCACAAAGACACAGACCAGGAAGATAATAACCTGAGGATAAAGGTACCCCGACACGTGTTTCCCCTTGGAAGAAGCTTTTCTGCGAAACACGTGTCGGGGTACCTTTATCCTCAGGTTATTATCTTCCTGGTCTGTGTCTTTGTGGGCTTGCCACTCAGTGCTAAGGTTGGTTCTTATGGCTGACTTTGTTCCCTTGTAGGGGCAAATTACTGTGGTATTGCAGCCATGCTGCCTTTCTGTGGGCTATAGTACTGGGAATATGGCTTTTTAGTCTGGGCCCTGTAACACCCTTCTGGTGTGTGTTTTTGTGGATTCACCACAGTGTTTGGGTCGGTCCTATGGCTGACTCTGTTTCCTTGTAAAGGTATAGTACTGTGGTAATGCAGCCATTCCGCCCTTCTATCTGATTATAACACTGGGAATATGGCCTCCTAGTCCAGCCCTGTGAAAAAAGTGTTATATTTTGACACTTGTGTCAGTTTCTGCCTTTTCTTTATATGTATGGTTGAGATCCTGCTTCTCCCCTGTTTGGGACTGTAGGCATTTGGAAACATTGTTGTGGTTATACCACCTGATCCATTCAGGATTTGCTTTTTATAAACTATTATGTTTGCATCTTATAGGATTATATCCTGTTAATATCATAGACACATGTATTCTTTGTTTCCCCTGTTATATGCCACGTTTTGTAGCAATAGGATTGTGGCTCTCATACATTTAGTCTTGAATGAAGAAAAAAGCTTTGTTTAGCTTGAAATTTAATATAGTTCCACCTTATTGGTGTTCTTTGGGACACTCTTCATCTACCTAAAGACTATTGGCTCTTCAAAGAAACTTGGACAGCACCCCTTTTTTGGTGCACTTTTTTTCCGATACATGACCATTATGCACTTATGCTATTTATTGCTTGTATATTTTGGTTCACCTGAGGTTAATTGTATGTGTCCTCATCATTGTCTGTTTTATGTGTTTGTCTTTTAACAAATTTTTCAATAAAGATTATATACTTTTATATTGGCTGGTTCACTCACATCTTTATAGGTTCTTACTGCTTAAATGAGTGTAGCTATCTTTACTTTTTGGTCATTCAATTGGTTCTTTTGAGTTTACATTAGTTCACATAATCCTAGTGACTGTGCACACAACATTGCGAAACAAATGCAAAAGACATTATCTGGCCTATCAATCCAATGGAAACTCATAGGCAACACAGTCCATTAGACTAGGCAAATACATGTAGCCATACAAAGTTCATGGGCCTTGCCTCAGAGTCAAACCCACAACCTCTTGGAGAACAAGCAAAGAGCCTACCACTAAACCAACACAGAGAAGTTGGAAACTGACTCTACATTAATTCACATAATCCTAGTGACTGCGCACACAACATGGCCAAACAAAAGCAAAAGACAGTACCTGGCCTATCAATCCAATGGAAACTCATAGGCAACACAGTCCATTGGACTAGACAATTACATGGAGACATACAAAGTCCATGGGCCTTGCTTCAGAGTCAAACCCACAACCTCTCGCAGCCAAGCAAAGAGCCTACCACTACACCAATACAGAGAAGTGGGAAACTGATTCTACATTAATTCACATAATCCTACCGACTGCGCACACAACATGGCTAAACAAAAGCAAAAGACAGTACCTGGCTTATCAATCCAATGGAAACTCATAGGCAACACAGTCCATTGGACTAGGCAATAACATGCAGCCATACAAAGTCCATGGGCCTTGCCTCAAAGTCGAACTCACAACCTCTCGCAGCTCAAGCAAAGAGCTTACCACTACACCAACACAGAGAAATGTGAACCTGCCTCTACATTAATTCACATAATCCTAGTGGCTGCGCACACAACATGGCCAAACGAAAACAAAAGTCCATACCTGGCCTATCAATCCAATGGAAACTCATAGGCAACACAGTCCATTGGACTAGGCAATTACATGCAGCCATAAAAAGTCCATGGGCCTTGCCTCAGAGTCAAACCCACAACTTCTCGCAGCCCAAGCAAAGATCCTACCAATACACCAACACAGAGAAGTGGAAAACAGATTCTACATTAATTCACATAATCCTAGTGACTGCGCACACAACATGGCCAAACGAAAGCAAAAGACAGTACCTGGCCTATCAATCCAATGGAAACTCAGAGGCAACCCCATCCATTGGACTAGGCAATTACATGCAGCCATACAGAGTCCATGGGCCTTGCCTCAGAGTCTATCCCACAACCTTTGGCAGAACAAACAAAGAGCCTACAACCACACCAACACAAAGAAGTAGGAAGCTGCATCTACATTAATTCACATAATCCTAGTGACTGCGCACACAACATGGCCAAACAGAAGCAAAAGACATTACCTGGCCTATCAAGCCAATGGAAACTCATAGGCAACACAGTCCATTAAACTAGGCAATTACATGCAGCCATACAAAGTCCATGGGCCTTGCCTCAGAGTCAAACCCACAACCTCTCGCAGCCAAGCAAAGCGCCTTCCACTACACCAACACAGAGAAGTGGGAAACTGATTCTACATTAATTCACATAATCCTACCGACTTCGCACACAACATAACCAAACAAAAGACATTACCTGGCCTATCAGTCCAATGAAAACTCATAGGCAACACAGTACATTGGACTAGGCAATTACATGCAGCCATACAAAGTCTATGGGCTTTGCCTCAGAGTCAAACCCACATTTTCTCGCAGCCCAAGCAAAGAGCCTACCACTACACCAACACAGAGAAGTTGAAAACTGAGTTTACATTAGTTCACATAATCCTAGTGACTGCGCACACAACATGGCCAAACAAAAGCAAAAGGTAGTACCTGGCCTATCAATCCAATAGGAACTCATAGGTAACACAGTCAACTAAAATAGGCAATTACATGCAGCCATACAAACTCCATGGGCCTTGCCTCAAAGTCGACCCAACAACCTTTCGCAGCTTAAGCAAAGAGACTACCACTACACCAACACAGAGAAGTAGGTATATGACTCTACATTAATTCACATAATCCTAGTGACTGCGCACACAACATGGCCAAACAAATGCAAAAGATATTATCTGGCCTATCAATCCAATGAAATCATAGGCAACATAGTCCATTAGACTAAGCAAAGTCATACAAAGTTAATGGGCCTTGCCTCAGAGTCGAACCCACAACCTCTTGGAGAACAAGCAAAGAGCCTACCACTAAACCAACACAGAGAAGTTGGAAACAGACTCTACATTAATTCACAGAATCCTAGTGACTGCGCACACAACATGGCCAAACAAAAGCAAAAGACAGTACCTGGCCTATCAATCCAATGGAAACTCAAAGCTAACACAGTACATTGGACTAGGCAATTACATGCAGCCATACAAAGTCCATGGGCCTTGCATTAGAGTCGAACCCACAACCTCTCGCAGCCCAAGCAAAGAGCCTACCACTACACCAACACAGAGAAGTGGGAAACTGATTCTACATTAATTCAAATAATCCTACTGACTGCGCACACAACATGGCCAAACAAAAGACAATACCTGGCCTATCAATTCAAAGGAAACTCATAGGCAACACAGTCCATTGGACTTGGCAATTACATGCAGCCATACAAAGTCCATGGGCTTTGCCTCAGAGTCAAACCCACAATTTCTCGCAGCCCAAGTTAATAGCCTACGATTACACCAACACAGAGAAGTTGGAAACTGAGTTTACATTAGTTCACATAATCCTAGTGACTGCGCACACAACATGGCCAAACAAAAGACAATACCTGGCCTATCAATTCAATGGAAACTCATAGGCAACACAGTCAATTGAACTAGGCAATTACATGCTGCCATACAAACTCCATGTGCTTTGCCTCAGAGTCGAACCCACAACCTCTCACAGCTTAAGCAAAGAGACTACAACTACACCAACACAGAGAAGTAGGTGAATGACTCTACATTAATTCACATAATCCTAGTGACTGCGAACACAACATGGCCAAACAAAAGCAAAAGACAGTACCTGGCCTATCAATCCAATTGAAACTCATAGGCAACATAGTCCATTGGACTAGGCAATAACATGCAGCCATACAAAGTCCATGGGCCTTGCCTCAAAGTCTAACTCACAACCTCTCGCAGCTCAAGCAAAGAGCCTACCACTACACCAACACAGAGAAATGTGAACCTGACTCTACATTAATTCACATAATCCTAGTGACTGCGAACACAACATGGCCAAACATAAGCAAAAGGCAGTACCTGGCCTATCAATCCAATGGGAACTCATACGCAACACAGTCAATTGAACTACGCAATTACATGCAGCCATACAAACTCCATGGGCCTTGCCTCAGAGTCGAACCCACAACCTCTCGCAGCTTAAGCAAAGAGCCTACCCCTAAACCAACACAGAGAAGTGGGAAACTGATTCTACATTAATTCACATAATCCTACCGACTGCGCACACAACACGGCCAAACAAAAGACAATACCTGGCCTATCAATTCAATGGAAACTCATAGGCAACACAGTCCATTGGACTAGGCAATTACATGCAGCCATACAAAGTCCATGGGCTTTGCCTAAAAGTCAAACCCACAACTTCTCGCAGCCCAAGCAAAGAGCCTACCACTACACCAACACAGAGAAGTTGGTAACTGAGTTTACATTAATTCACATAATCCTAGTGACTGCGCACACAACATGGCCAAACAAAAGCAAAAGACAGTACCTGGCCTATCAATCCAATGGAAAATCATAGGCAACACAGTCCATTGGACTAGACAATTACATGGAGACATACAAAGTTCATGGGCCTTTCCTCAGAGTCAAACCCACAACCTCTCGCAGCCAAGCAAAGAGCCTACCACTACACCAACACAGAGAAGTGGAAAACTGATTCTACATTAATTCACATAATCCTACCGACTGCGCACACAACATGGCCAAACAAAAGACAATACCTGGCCTATCAATCCAATGGAAACTCATAGGCAACACAGTCCATTAGACTAGGCAAATACATGCAGCCATATAAAGTTCATGGGCCTTGCCTCAGAGTCAAACCCACATCCTCTTGGAGAACAAGCAAAGAGCCTACCACTAATCCAACACAGAGAAGTTGGAAACCGACTCTACATTAATTCACATAATCCTAGTGACTGCGCACACAACATGGCCAAACAAAAGCAAAAGACATTACCTGGCCTATCAATCCAATGTAAACTCATAGGTAACACAGTACATTACTAGGATTATGTGAATTAATGTAGAGTCAGGTTCACATTTCTCTGTGTTGGTGTAGTGGTAGGCTCTTTGCTTGAGCTGCGAGAGATTGTGAGTTAGACTTTGAGGCATGGCCCATGGACTTTGTATGGCTGCATGTTATTGCCTAGTCCAATGGACTATGTTGCCTATGAGTTTCAATTGGATTGATAGGCAAGGTACTGTCTTTTGCTTTTGTTTGGCCATGTTGTGTTCGCAGTCACTAGGATTATGTGAATTAATGTAGAGTCATTCACCTTCTTCTCTGTGTTGGTGTAGTGGTAGTCTCTTTGCTTAAACTGCGAGAGGTTGTGGGTTCGACTCTGAGGCAAAGCCCATGGAGTTTGTATGGCAGCATGTAATTGCCTAGTTCAATTGACTGTGTTGCCTATGAGTTTCCATTGAATTGATAGGCCAGGTATTGTCTTTTGTTTGGCCATGTTGTGTGCGCAGTCACTAGGATTATGTGAACTAATGTAAACTCAGTTTCCAACTTCTCTGTGTTGGTGTAATCGTAGGCTATTTCCTTGGGCTGCGAGAAATTGTGGGTTTGACTCTGAGGCAAAGCCCATGGACTTTGTATGGCTGCATGTAATTGCCAAGTCCAATGGACTGTGTTGCCTATGAGTTTCCTTTGAATTGATAGGCCAGGTATTGTCTTTTGTTTGGCCATGTTGTGTGCGCAGTCGGTAGGATTATTTGAATTAATGTAGAAACAGTTTCCTACTTCTCTGTGTTGGTGTAGTGGTAGGCTCTTTGCTTGGGCTGCGAGAGGTTGTGGGTTCGACTCTAATGCAAGGCCCATGGACTTTGTATGTCTCCATGTAATTGTCTAGTCCAATGGACTGTGTTGCCTATGAGTTTCCATTGGTTTGATAGGCCAGGTACTGTCTTTTGCTTTTGTTTGGCCATGTTATGTGCGCAGTCACTAGGATTATGTGAATTAATGAAGAATTGGTTTTCCACTTCTCTGTGTTGGTGTATTAGTAGGCTCTTTCCTTGGGCTACGAGAGGGTGTGGGTTCGACTCTGGGGCAAGGCCAATGGGCTTTGTATGGCTGCATGTAATTGCCTAGTCCAATGTACTGTGTTAGCTTTGAGTTTCCATTGGATTGATAGGCCAGGTGCTGTCTTTTGCTTTTGTTTTGCCATGTTGTGTGCGCAGTCACTAGGATTCTGTGAATTAATGTAGAGTTTGTTTCCAACTTCTCTGTGTTGGTTTAGTGGTAGGCTCTTTGCTTGTTCTCCAAGAGGTTGTGGGTTCGACTCTGAGGCAAGGCCCATTAACTTTGTATGGCTGCATATATTTGCTTAGTCTAATGGACTATGTTGCCTATGATTTCATTGGATTGATAGGCCAGATAATGTCTTTTGCATTTGTTTGGCCATGTTGGGTGCGCAGTCTCTAGGATTATGTGAATTAATGTAGAGTCCTTTACCTACTTCTCTGTGTTGGTGTAGTGGTAGTCTTTTTGCTTAAGCTGCGAAAGGTTGTTGGTTCGACTTTGAGGCAAGGCCCATGGAGTTTGTATGGATGCATGTAATTGCCTATTTCAGTTGACTGTGTTACCTATGAGTTCCTATTGGATTGATAGGCCAGGTACTACCTTTTGCTTTTGTTTGGCCATGTTGTGTGCGCAGTCACTAGGATTATGTGAACTAATGTAAACTCAGTTTTCAACTTCTCTGTGTTGGTGTAGTGGTAGGCTCTTTTCTTGGGCTGCGAGAAAATGTGGGTTTGACTCTGAGGCAAAGCCCATAGACTTTGTATGGCTGCATGTAATTGCCTAGTCCAATGGACTGTGTTGCCTATGAGTTTTCATTGGACTGATAGGCCAGGTATTGTCTTTTGTTTGGTTATGTTGTGTGCGAAGTCGGTAGGATTATGTGAATTAATGTAGAATCAGTTTCCCACTTCTCTGTGTTGGTGTAGTGGAAGGCGCTTTGCTTGGCTGCGAGAAGTTGTGGGTTTGACTCTGAGGCAAGGCCCATGGACTTTGTATGGCTGCATGTAATTGCCTAGTTCAATGGACTGTGTTGCCTATGAGTTTCCATTGGCTTGATAGGCCAGGTAATGTCTTTTGCTTCTGTTTGGCCATGTTGTGTGCGCAGTCACTAGGATTATGTGAATTAATGTAGATGCAGCTTCCTACTTCTTTGTGTTGGTGTGGTTGTAGGCTCTTTGCTTGTTCTGCCAGAGGTTGTGGGATAGACTCTGAGGCAAGGCCCATGGACTCTGTATGGCTGCATGTAATTGCATAGTCCAATGGACTGTGTTACCTATGAGATTCCATTGGATTGATAGGCCAGGTGCCTTCTTTTGCTTTTGTTTGGCCATGTTTTGTGCGCAGTCACTAGGATTATGTGAATTAATGTTGAGTCAGTTTCCCACTTCTCTGTGTTGGTGTAGTGGTAGGCTCTTTGCTTGGGCTGGGAGAGGTTGTGAGTTCGACTCAAATGCAAGGCTCATGGACTTTGTATGGCTGCATCTAATTGCCTAGTCCAAAGGACTGTGTTGCCTATGAGTTTCCATTGGATTGATAGGCCAGGTATTGACTTTTGCTTTCGTTTGGCCATGTTGTGTGCGCAGTCACTAGGATTATGTGAATTAATATAGAGTCAGTTTCACATTTCTCTGTGTTGGTGTAGTGGTAGGCTCTTTGCTTGAGCTGCGAGAGGTTGTGGATTTGACTCTGAGGCAAGGCCCTTGGACTTTTTATGGCTGCATGTAATTGCCTAGTATAATGGACTGTGTTGCCTATGAGTTTCCATTGGATTGATAGGCCAGGTATTGACTTTTGCTTTCGTTTGGCCATGTTGTGTGCGCAGTCACTAGGTTTATGTGAATTAATGTAGAGTCAGGTTCACATTTCTCTGTGTTGGTGTAGTAGTAGGCTCTTTGCTTAAACTGCGAGAGGTTGTGAGTTCGACTTTGAGGCAAGGCCCATGGACATTGTATGGCTGCATGTTATTGCCTAGTCCAATGGACTATGTTGCTTATGAGCTTCAATTGGATTGATAGGCCAGATACTGTCTTTTGCTTTTGTTTGGCCATGTTGTGTGCGCAGTCACTAGGATTATGTGAATTAATGTAGAGTCATTCACCTACTTCTCTGTGTTGGTTTAGTGGTAGGCTCTTTGCTTGTTCTCCAAGAGGTTGTGGGTTCGACTCTGAGGCAAGGCCCATGAACTTTGTATGGCTGCATGTATTTGCCTAGTCTAATGGACTGTGTTGCCTATGAGTTTCCATTGGATTGATAGGCTAGATAATGTCTTTTGCATTTGTTTGGCCATGTTGTGTGCACAGTCACTAGGATTATGTGAACTAATGTAAACTCTGTTACCAACTTCTCTGTGTTGGTGTAGTGGTAGGCTCTTTGCTTGGGCTGCGAGAAATTGTGGGTTTGACTCTGAGGCAAAGCCCATGGACTTTGTATGGCTGCATGTAATTGTCTTGTCCAATGGACTGTGTTGCCTATGAGTTTCCACTGGTTTGATAGGCCAGGTAATGTCTTTTGCTTTTGTTTGGCCATGTTGTGTGCGCAGTCACTAGGAATATGTGAATTAATGTAGACGCAGCTTCCTACTTTTTTGTGTTGGTGTAGTTGTAAGCTCTTTGCTTGTTCTGCCAGAGGTTGTGGGTTTGACTCTGAGGCAAGGCCCATGGACTTTGTATGGCTGCATGTAATTGCCTAGTCCAATGGACTATGTTGTCTATGAGTTTCCATTGGATTGATAGGCCAGGGACTGTCTTTTGCTTTTGTTTGGCCATGTTGTGTGCGCAGTCACTAGGATTATGTGAATTTATGTTGAGTCAGTTTCGCTCTTCTCTGTGTTGGTGTAGTGGTAGGCTCTTTGCTTGGGCTGAGAGAGGTTGTGGGTTTGACTCTGAGACAAGGCCTATGGACTTTGTATGGCTGCATGTAATTGCCTAGTCCAATTGATTGCGTTGCCTATGAGTTTCCATTGGATTGATAGGCCAGGTACCGTCTTTTGCTTTTGTTTGGCCATGTTGTGTGCGCAGTCACTAGGATTATGTGAATTAATGTAGAATCTGTTTTCCACTTCTCTGTGTTGGTGTATTGGTAGGCTCTTTGCTTGGGCTACGAGAGGTTGTGGGTTTGACTCTGGGGCAAGGCCCATGGGCTTTGTATGGCTGCATGCAATTGCCTAGTCCAATGTACTGTGTTACCTATGAGTTTACATTGGATTGATAGGCCAGGTAATGTCTTTTGCTTTTGTTTGGCCATGTTGTGTGCGCAGTCACTAGGATTATGTGAATTAATGTAGAGTCAGTTCCCAACTTCTCTGTGTTGGTTTAGGGGTAGGCTCTTTGCTTAAGCTGCGAGAGGTTGTGGGTTCGACTCTGAGGCAAGGCCCATGGCCTTTGTATTGCTGCATATAATTGCGTAGTTCAATTGACTGTGTTGCCTATGAGTTCCCATTGGATTGATAGGCCAGGTACTGCCTTTTGCTTTTGTTTGGCCATGTTGTGTGCGCAGTCACTAGGATTATGTGAATTAATGTAGAGTCTGGTTCACATTTCTCTGTGTTGGTGTAGTGGTAGGCTCTTTGCTTGAGCTGCGAGAGGTTGTGAGTTCGACTTTGAGGCAAGGCCCATGGACGTTGTATGGCTGCATATTATTGCCTAGTCCAATGGACTATGTTGCCTATGAGTTTTAATTGGAATGATAGGCCAGGTACTGTCTTTTGCTTTTGTTTGGCCATGTTGTGTGCGCAGTCACTAGGATTATGTGAATTAATGTAGAGTCAGTTTCACATTTCTCTGTGTTGGTGTAGTGGTAGGATCTTTGCTTGGGCTGCGAGAAGTTGTGGGTTTGACTCTGAGGCAAGGCCCATGGACTTTTTATGGCTGCATGTAATTGCCTAGTCCAATGGACTGTGTTGCCTATGAGTTTCCATTGGATTGATAGGCCAGGTATGGACTTTTGCTTTCGTTTGGCCATGTTGTGTGCGCAGTCACTAGGATTATGTGAATTAATGTAGAGGCAGGTTCACATTTCTCTGTGTTGGTGTAGTGGTAGGCTCTTTGCTTGAGCTGCGAGAGGTTGTGAGTTCGACTTTGAGGCAAGGCCCATGGACTTTGTATGGCTCCATGTAATTGTCTAGTCCAATGGACTGTGTTGCCTATGAGTTTCCATTGGATTGATAGGCCAGGTACTGTCTTTTGCTTTTGTTTGGCCATGTTGTGTGCGCAGTAACTAGGATTATGTGAATTAATGTAGAGTCAGTTTCCAACTTCTCTGTGTTGATTTAGTGGTAGGCTCTTTGCTTGTTCTCCAAGAGGTTGTGGGTTCGACTCTGAGGCAAGGCCCATGAACTTTGTATGGCTGCATGTATTTGCCTAGTCCAATGGACTATGTTGTATATGAGTTTCCATTGGATTGATAGGCCAGGGACTGTCTTTTGCTTTTGTTTGGCCATGTTGTGTGTGCAGTCACTAGGATTATGTGAATTTATGTTGAGTCAGTTTCGCTCTTCTCTGTGTTGGTTTAGTGGTAGGCTCTTTGCTTGGGCTACAAGAGGTTGTGGGTTCGACTCTGAGGCAAGGCCCATGGACTTTGTATGTCTGCATGTAATTGCCTAGTCCAATTGATTGCTTTGCCTATGAGTTTCTATTGGATTGATAGGCCAGGTACTGTCTTTTGCTTTTGTTTGGCCATGTTGTGTGCGCAGTCACTAGGATTATGTGAATTAATGTAGAATCAGTTTTTCACTTCTCTGTGTTGGTGTATTGGTAGGCTCTTTGCTTGGGCTACGAGAGGTTGTGGGTTCGACTCTGGGGCAAGGCCCATGGGCTTTGTATGGCTGCATTTAATTGCCTAGTCTAATGTACTGTGTTACCTATGAGTTTCCATTGGATTGATAGGCCAGGTACTGTCTTTTGCTTTTGTTTGGCCATGTTGTGTGCGCAGTCACTAGGATTATGTGAATTAATGTAGAGTCGGTTTCCAACTTCTCTGTGTTGGTTTAGTGGTAGGCTCTTTGCTTGTTCTTCAAGAAGTTGTGGGTTCGACTCTGAGGCAAGGCCCATGAACTTTGTATGGCTGCATGTATTTGCCTAGTCTAATGGACTGTGTTGCCTATGAGTTTCCATTGGATTGATAGGCCAGGTATTGTCTTTTGTTTGGCCATGTTGTGTGCGCAGTCGGTAGGATTATGTGAATTAATGTAGAATCAGTTTCCCACTTCTCTGTGTTGGTGTAGTGGTAGGCTCTTTGCTTGGCTGCGAGAGGTTGTGGGTTTGACTTTGAGGCAAGGCCCATGGACTTTGTATGTCTCCATGTAATTGTCTACTTCAATGGACTGTGTTGCCTATGAGTTTCCATTGGCTTGATAGGCCAGGTAATGTCTTTTGCTTTTGTTTGGCCATGTTGTGTGCACATTCACTAGGATTATGTGAATTAATGTGGACGCAACTTCCTACTTCTTTGTGTTGGTGTAGTTGTAGGCTCTTTGCTTGTTCTGCCAGAGGTTGTGGGTTTGACTCTGAGGCAAGGCCCATGGACTTTGTATGGCTGCATGTAATTGCCAAGTCCAATGGACTGTGTTGCCTACGAGTTTCCATTGGATTGATAGGCCAGGTATTGTCTTTTGCTTTTGTTTGGCCATGTTGTGTGCGCAGTCACTAGGATTATGTGAATTAATGTAGAATCCGTTTCCCACTTCTCTGTGTTGGTGTAGTGGAAGCTACTTTGCTTGGCTGCGAGAGGTTGTGGGTTTGACTCTGCGGCATGGCCCATGGACTTTGTATGGCTGCATGTAATCGCCTAGTTCAATGGACTGTGTTGCCTATGAGTTTCCATTGGCCTGATAGGCCAGGTAATGTCTTTTGCTTTTGTTTGGCCATGTTGTGTGCGCATTCACTAGGATTATGTGAATTAATGTAGACGCAGCTTCCTACTTCTTTGTGTTGGTGTAGTTGTAGGCTCTTTGCTTGTTCTGCCAGAGGTTGTGGGTTTGACTCTGAGGCAAGGCCCATGGACTTTGTGAGGCTGCATGTAATTGCCTATTCCAATGGGCTATGTTGTCTATGAGTTTCCATTGGATTGATAGGCAAGGGACTGTCTTTAGCTTTTGTTTGGCCATGTTGTGTGCGCAGTCACTAGGATTATGTGAATTTATGTTGAGTCAGTTTCGCACTTCTCTGTGTTGGTGTAGTGGTAGGCTCTTTGCTTGGGCTGTAAGAGGTTGTGGGTTTGACTCTGAGACAAGGCCCATGGACTTTGTATGGCTGCATGTAATTGCCTAGTCCAATGGATTGATAGGCCAGGTACTGTCTTTTGTTTTCGTTTGGCCATGTTTTGTGCGCAGTCACTAGGATTATGTGAGTTAATGTAGAGACAGTTTCACACTTCTCTGTGTTGCTGAAGTGGTAGGCTTTTTTGTTGGGCTGCGAGAGGTTGTGAGTTCGACTCTGAGGCAAGGCCCATGGACTTTGTATGGCTGCATGTAATTGCATAGTCCAATGGACTGCGTTACCTATGAGTTTCCATTGGATTGATAGGCCAGGTGCTTTCTTTTGCTTTTGTTTGGCCATGTTGTGTGCGCAGTCACTAGGAATATGTGAATTAATGTAGAGTCAGTTTCACATTTCTCTTTGTTGGTGTAGTGGTAGGCTCTTTGCTTGGGCTTTGAGAGGTTGTGGGTTTGACTCTGAGGCAAGGCCCATGGACTTTTTATGGCTGCATGTAATTGCCTAGTCCAATGGACTTTGTTGCCTATGAGTTTCCATTGGATTGATAGGCCAGGTATTGACTTTTGCTTTCGTTTGGCCATGTTGTGTGCGCAGTCACTAGGATTATGTGAATTAATGTAGAGTCAGTTTCACATTTCTCTGTGTTGGTGTAGTGGTAGGCTCTTTGCTTGGGCTGCGAGAGGTTGTGGGTTTGACTCTGAGGCAAGGCCCATGGACTTTTTATGGCTGCATGTAATTGCCTAGTCCAATGGACTGTGTTGCCTATGAGTTTCCATTGGATTGATAGGCCAGGTACTGTCTTTTGTTTTCGTTTGGCCATGTTGTGTGCGCACAAACTAGGATTATGTGAATTAATGTAGAGGCAGGTTCACATTTCTCTGTGTTGGTGTAGTGGTAGGCTCTTTGCTTGAGCTGCGAGAGGTTGTGGGTTTGACTCTGAGGCAAGGCCCATGGACTTTTTATGGCTGCATGTTATTGCCTAGTCCAATGGACTGTGTTGCCTATGAGTTTCCATTGGATTGATAAGCCAGGTACTGTCTTTTGCTTTTGTTTAGCCATGTTGTGTGCGCAGTCGGTAGGATTATGTGAATTAATGTAGAATCAGTTTCCAACTTCTCTGTGTTGGTTTAGTGGTAGGCTCTTTGCTTGTTCTCCAAGAGGTTGTGGGTTTGACTCTGAGGCAAGGCCCATGAACTTTGTATGGCTGCATGTATTTGCCTAGTCTAATGGACTGTGTTGCCTATGAGTTTCCATTGGATTGATAGGCCAGATAATGTCTTTTGCATTTGTTTCGCCATGTTGTGTGCACAGTCACTAGGATTATGTGAACTAATGTAAACTCAGTTTCCAACTTGTCTGTGTTGTTGTAGTGGTAGGCTCTTTGCTTGGGATGCGAGAAATTGTGGGTTTGACTCTGAGGCAAAGCCCATGGACTTTGTATGGCTGCATGTAATTGTTTAGTCCAATGGACTGTGTTGCCTATGAGTTTCCATTGGCTTGATAGGCCAGGTAATGTCTTTTGCTTTTGTTTGGCCATGTTGTGTGCGCAGTCGCTAGGAATATGTAAATTAATGTAGACGCAGCTTCCTACTTTTTTGTGTTGGTGTAGTTGTAAGCTCTTTGCTTGTTCTGCCAGAGGTTGTGGGTTTGACTCTGAGGCAAGGCCCATGGACTTTGTATGGCTGCATGTAATTGCCTAGTCCAATGGACTATGTTGTATATGAGTTTCCATTGGATTGATAGGCCAGGGACTGTCTTTTGCTTTTGTTTGGCCATGTTGTGTGCACAGTCACTAGGATTATGTGAACTAATGTAAACTCTGTACCAACTTCTCTGTGTTGGTGTAGTGGTAGGCTCTTTGCTTGGGCTACAAGAGGTTGTGGGTTCGACTCTGAGGCAAGGCCCATGGACTTTGTATGGCTGCATGTAATTGCCTAGTCCAATTGATTGCTTTGCCTATGAGTTTCTATTGGATTTATAGGCCAGGTAATGTCTTTTGCTTTTGTTTGGCCATGTTGTGTGCGCAGTCACTAGGATTATGTGAATTAATGTAGAATCAGTTTTCCTCTTCTCTGTGTTGGTGTATTTGTAGGCTCTTTGCTTTGGCTACAAGAGGTTGTGGGTTCGACTCTGGGGCAAGGCCCATGGGCTTTGTATGGCTGCATGTATTTGCCTAGTCTAATGGACTGTGTTGCCTATGAGTTTCCATTGGATTGATAGGCCAGGTATTTTCTTTTGTTTGGCCATGTTGTGTGCGCAGTCGGTAGGATTATGTGAATTAATGTAGAATCAGTTTCCCACTTCTCTGTGTTGGTGTAGTGGTAGGCTCTTTGCTTGGCTGCGAGAGGTTGTGGGTTTGACTCTGAGGCAAGGCCCATGGACTTTGTATGTCTCCATGTAATTGTCTAGTCCAATGGACTGTGTTGCCTATGAGTTTCTATTGGATTTATAGGCCAGGTACTGTCTTTTGCTTTTGTTTGGCCATGTTGTGTGCGCAGTCACTAGGATTATGTGAATTAATGTAGAGTCAGTTTCACACTTCTCTGTGTTGATGTAGTGGTAGGCTTTTTTCTTGGGCTGCGAGAGGTTGTGAGTTCGACTCTGAGGCAAGGCCCATGGACTTTGTATGGCTGCATGTAATTGCCTAGTCCAATGGACTATGTTGTCTATGAGTTTCCATTGGATTGATAGGCCAGGGACTGTCTATTGCTTTTGTTTGGCCATGTTGTGTGCGCAGTCACTAGGATTATGTGAATTTATGTTGAGTCAATTTCGCACTTCTCTGTGTTGGTGTAGTGGTAGGCTCTTTGCTTGGGCTTTGAGAGGTAGTGGTTTTGACTCTGAGGCAAGGCCCATGGACTTTGTATGGCTGCATGTTATTGCCTAGTCCAAAGGATTGCGTTGCCTATGAGTTTCCATTGGATGAATAGGCCAGGTACTGTCTTTTGCTTTTGTTTGGCCATGTTGTGTGCGCAGTCACTAGGATTATGTGAATTAATGTAGAGTCATTCACCTAATTCTCTGTGTTGGTGTAGTGGTAGTCTCTTTGCTTAAGCTGCGAGAGGTTGTGGGTTCGACTCTGAGGCAAGGCCCATGGAGTTTGTATGGCTGCATGTAATCGCCTAGTTCAATTGACTGTGTTGCCTATGAGTTCCCATCGGATTGATAGGCCAGGTACTGTCTTTTGCTTTTGTTTGGCCATGTTGTGTGCGCAGTCACTAGGATTATGTGAACTAATGTAAACTCAGATTCCAACTTCTCTGTGTTGGTGTAGTGGTAGGCTCTTTGCTTGGGCTGCGAGAAATTGTGGGTTCGACTCTGAGGCAAGGCCCATGGAGTTTGTATGGCTGCATGTAATCGCCTAGTTCAATTGACTGTGTTGCCTATGAGTTTCCATTGGCTTGATAGGCTAGGTAATGTCTTCTGCTTTTGTTTGGCCATGTTGTGTGCGCAGTCACTAGGATTATGTGAATTAATGTAGACGCAGCTTCCTACTTCTTTGTGTTTTTGTAGTTGTAGGCTCTTTGCTTGTTCTGCCAGAGGTTGTGGGTTTGACTCTGAGGCAAGGCCCATGGACTTTGTATGGCTGCATGTAATTGCCTAGTCCAATGGACTATGTTGCCTATGAGTTTCCATTGGATTGATAGGCCAGGTACTGCCTTTTGCTTTTGTTTGACCATGTTGTGTGCGCAGTCACTAGGGTTATGGGAATTAATGTAGAGTCAGTTTCCCACTTCTCTGTGTTGGTGTAGTGGTAGGCTCTTTGCTTGGGCTGCGAGAGGTTGTGGGTTCGACTCTAATGCAAGGCTCATGGACTTTGAATGGCTGCATGTAATTGCTTAGTCCAATGGACTGTGTTGCCTATGAGTTTCTATTGGATTGATAGGCCAGTTACTGTCTTTTGTTTTCGTTTGGCCATGTTGTGTGCGCAGTCACTAGGATTATGTGAAATAATGTAGAGTCAGGTTTACATTTCTCTGTGTTGGTGTAGTGGTAGGCTCTTTGCTTGAGCTGCGAGAGGTTGTGAGTTCGACTTTGAGGCAAGGCCCATGGACTTTGTATGGCTGCATGTAATTGCCTAGTCCAATTGATTGCTTTGCCTATGAGTTTCTATTGGATTGATAGGCCAGGTACTGTCTTTTTCTTTTGTTTGGCAATGTTGTGTGCGCAGTCACTAGGATTATGTGAATTAATGTAGAGTCATTCACCTACTTCTCTGTGTTGGTGTAGTGGTAGTCTCTTTGCTTAAGCTGCAAGAGGTTGTGGGTTCGACTCTGAGGCAAGGCCCCTGGAGTTTGTATGGCTGCATGTAATTGCCTATTTCAATTAACTGTTTTGCCTATGAGTTCCCATTGGATTGATAGGCCAGGTACTGTCTTTTGCTTTTGTTTGGCCATGTTGTGTGCGCAGTCACTAGGATTATGTGAACTAATGTAAACTCAGTTTCCAACTTCTCTGTCTTGGTGTAGTGGTAGGCTCTTTGCTTGGGCTGCGAGAAATTGTGGGTTTGACTCTGAGGCAAGGCCCATGGACTTTATATGGCTGCGTGTAATTGCCTAGTCCAATGGACTGTGTTGCCTATGAGTTTCCATTGGATTGATTGGCCAGGTATTATCTTTTGTTTGGTTATGTTGTGTGCGCAGTCGGTAGGATTATGTGAATTAATGTAGAATCAGTTTCCCAGTTCTCTGTGTTGCTGTAGTGGAAGGCTCTTTGCTTAGCTGCAAGAGGTTGTGGGTTTGACTCTGAGGCAAGGCCCATGGAGTTTGTATGGCTGCATGTAATTGCCTAGTTCAATTAACTGTGTTGCCTATGAGTTCCCATTGGATTGATAGGCCAGGTACTGTCTTTTGCTTTTGTTTGGCCATGTTGTGTGCGCAGTCACTAGGATTATGTGAATTAATGTAGACGCAGCTTCCTACTTCTTTGTGTTGGTGAAGTTGTAGGCTCTTTGCATGTTCTGCCAGAGATTGTGGGTATGACTCTGAGGCAAGGCCCATGGACTTTGTATGGCTGCATGTAATTGCGTAGTCCATTGGACTATGTTGTCTATGAGTTTCCATTGGATTGATAGGCCAGGGACTGTCTTTTGTTTTCGTTTGGTCATGTTGTGTGCGCAGTCACTAGGATTATGTGAATTAATGTAGAGTCATTCTCTTCTCTGTGTTGGTGTAGTGGTAGGCTCTTTCCTTGGGTTACAAGAAGTTGTGGGTTTGACTTTGAGGCAAAGCCCATGGACTTTGTATGGTTGAATGTAATTGCCTAGTCCAATGGACTGTGTTGCCTATGAGTTTTCATTGAATGAATAGGCCAGGTATTGTCTTTTGTTTGGCCATGTTGTGTGCGCAGTCGGTAGGATTATGTGAATTAATGTAGAATCAGTTTCCCACTTCTCTGTGTTAGTGTAGTGGTAGGCTTTTTGCTTGGCTGCGAGAAGTTGTGGGTTTGACTCTGAGGCAAGGCCCATGGACTTTGTATGTCTCCATGTAATTGTCTAGTCCAATGGACTGTGTTGCCTATGAGTTTCCATTGGATTGATAGGCCAGGTACTGTCTTTTGCTTTTGTTTGGCCATGTTGTGTGCGCAGTCACTAGGATTATGTGAATTAATGTAGAAATGGTTTTCCACTTCTCTGTGTTGGTGTATTGGTAGGCTCTTTGCCTTGGCTATGAGAGGTTGTGGGTTTGACTCTGGGGCAAGGCCCATGGGCTTTGTATGGCTGCATGTAATTGCCTAGTCCAATGTACTGTGTTACCTATGAGTTTCCGTTGGATTGATAGGCCACGTACTGTCTTTTGCTTTTGTTTGGCCATGTTGTGTGCGCAGTCACTAGGATTATGTTAATTAATGTAGAGTCGGTTTCCAACTTCTCTGAGTTGGTTTAGTGGTAGGCTCTTTGCTTGTTCTCCAAGAGGTTGTGGGTTCGACTCTGAGGCAATGCCCATGAACTTTACATGGCTGCATGTAAGTGCCTAGTCTAATGGACTGTGTTGCCTATGAGTTTCCATTGGATTGATAGGCCAGATAATGTCTTTTGCATTTGTTTGGCCATGTTGTGTGCGTAGTCACTAGGATTATGTGAATTAATGTAGAGTCATTCACCTACTTCTCTGTGTTGGTGTAGTGGTAGGCTCTTTGCCCTGGCTACGAGAGTTTGTGGGTTCGACTCTGGGGCAAGACCCATGGGCTTTGTATGGCTGCATGTAATTGCCTAGTCCAATGTACTGTGTTACCTATGAGTTTCCATTGGATTGATAGGCTAGGTACTGTCTTTTGCTTTTGTTTGGCCATGTTGTGTGCGCAGTCACTAGGATTATGTTAATTAATGTAGAGTTGGTTTCCAACTTCACTGAGTTGGTTTAGTGGTAGGCTCTTTGCTTGTTCTCCAAGAGGTTGTGGGTTCGACTCTGAGGCAAGGCCCATGAACTTTGTTTGGCTGCATGTAATTGCCTAGTCTAATGGACTGTGTTGCCTATGAGTTTCCATTTGATTGAATGGCCAGGTACTGTCTTTTGTTTTCGTTTGGCCATGTTGTGTGCGCAGTCACTAGGATTATGTGAATTAATGCTATTGGATTTTTCAAGTCAGTATTCACACAGCAGTTTCTGCTATTTCATGTATTCCCCTTACATAGTCACTGGTGTGCATACCTTATCTCCCCATAGTGATGTTTTTTTAGGTTTTTGCACCCAGTTCGGACTTAGAATGGTGTTCCAAACGTTATTCCTATTTGTTAGTATTTTTTCGTTTGTGAACCCTCCCCAACCACACCTATTGCCAATCCATATCATACGCATAAATAGCCTGGGTCTCAGCTTCCCATACACGGTAGGTTTTTTAACTGCATGAGAGGACACACACAAGCTAGGGACCCCAACGTAGAGAAATACTTTGGCGTAGTGTTGGGGCTCTATTGCATTGATCAATTCAGTAGCTAAATTTCTCTTGATTCATATGTTCATGGCAGTAATGCAGATTCCATTTTTCACATATTCACTCTTGCATATAGCTATTGAATTTTTCAAGTCAGTATTCACACAGCAGTTTCTGCTATTTCATGTATTCCCCTTACATAGTCACTGGTGTGCATACCTTATCTCCCCATAGTGCCTGGGATCTGACCCAGACACTAGCAGTTTTGCACTCCTACCCAAAACTGGGCTGTTCCCTGAACTCACTACCTCCACGGTTCAACTCTTAACTGAACTTCAACTAACTAACTGGTTTTCCCACCTCCAGGCCTGTGAACTCCTTGGTGGGTGGGGCCAACCGCCTGGCACCGCCCCACCTGGTGTGGACATCAGCCCCTGGAGGGAGGCAACAACGGTTTTGTGTCTGACTAGTGTAACTATCCGGGAAAGGGGGTGTGTGTGTGTGTTATGTCTGTGACTAACTGGCTAGTCCAGGGCGTCACACTTGCACCCCCTTCTTGTGATGTGAAGGTGTGTAGTCAGTGCCTACGTGTAATTCCTGACACCACTCCTCTGGCTGACTTGGTGAGCTGTCACTGACTGGGTGGGGTGCAGTAATGGTGGATGCTGCTGCTGCTTGGATAGCATGTGTATCTACTGTGAACAGCTTATCAATGGTGGCAAATCGGGGCAGCTTAACCTCTTGCTCTCCGCAGTTCAACACTCTCACGCGCACTCTTCCCTTCCGTATTAATGAATAAAACTGTGATATAAATAGTATATAGATACCCCACAAATGCAGATAAAGGTAGGTTATGGGAAAAGGGAGAAGAGGGAAACAGGAAAATAGTGTAATAAAGTATACCTTCCAGGGGGGAGAGGAAATGGCAGCACAGCCAGTGGAGGTGAAGCAAGGGGAAGCCTGCAACTAAATTGTTGAGAGCATTATCACATGGTGACTGAGCCTGATTGTAACGGGAGCATAGAGGTGCCGATCCTGTCTTACCTGCGTTGGTGTAGAAGTGGGTTTCCAGTGGTGGAGTCAGCTGTGTGCAGTGGTGGCTGTGGGTTCTTTTATGTGCGACCGTAGTAATAGCTGCGCCCACTTCCTGTATGGGAGTGGAATGCAGTGAGGCTAATGGAACGCACGTCCACGTGCCGCGCCCCTGAAGGTAATACCGATCATTGAATACAAAAAAATTTCTCATACTACTGTATGGGGGTCCCTATATTTAATATGATATCCAAGCCACAGCATCCACCGTTACTTCACCACACCCATTCAGTGACAGCTCACCAAGTCAACCAGAGGAGTGGTGTAAGGAATTACACGTAGGCACTGACTCCACACCTTCACATCACAAGAAGCGGGTCCACAGGGTAGTGCAAGAATACGAGCAAGTCTTCAGCAAACATCCGCTAGACTTTGGGAGAATAAAAGGGGTCCATATTCATGGTTTAAGAACTTGGGTTCTAACGTGCCCAGAGTATGCTCCACTCTATGCTCCCTTTACAATCAGGCTCAGTCACCATGTGATAACGCTCTCAACTCTTTAGTTGCAGGCTTCCTTTTGCTTCACCTCCACTGGCTGTGCTGCCATTTCCTCTCACCCCCAGAAGGTATACTTTATTACACTATTTTCCTCTTTCCCTGTTCCCCCTTTTCCCATAACCTACCTTTATTTACAATTGTGGGGTATCTATATGATATTTACATCATAGTTTTATTCATTAGTGCGGAAGGGAAGAGTGCCCGTGAGAGTGTTAAACTGCGGAGAGCAGGAGGTTAAGCTGCCCCGACTTGCCACCATTGATAAGCTGTTCACAGTAGATACACATGCTATCCAAGTAGCAGCATCCACTATTACTGCACCCCACCCAGTCAGTGACTGCTCACCAAGTCAGCCAGAGGAGTGGTGTAAGGAATTACACGTAGGCACTGACTCCACACCTTCACATCACAAGAAGCGGGTCCACAGGGTAGTGCAAGAATACGAGCGAGCAAGTCTTCAGCAAACATCCGCTAGATTTTGGGGGAATAAAAGGGGTCCAACACTACATCCCCACAGGTGCACACCCACCCATCAAAGAGAGCTATAAGCCAATACCACCTTCACATTACCAGTGTACCAAGGACATGTTGAGCAACATGAAGGCGGCTGGGGTTATCCGTGACAGTTGTAGCCTTTGGGCAGCTCCGTTGGTCCTGTTAAAGAAGAAGGACAGCACCACTCCCCCGTATTGAGGAATCGCTAGCTGCATTGAGAACTGCAAATTATTTTTCTACCCTTGATCTCACTAGTCACTATTGGCTAGTGTCCGTTGCTGAGGCAGACCGGGGGAAGACCGCCTTTGCCACCCCTATGGCGCTGGAGGTCGGCAGACTGTTGTTCAAAAGCAGTGTCTGACGAACAAATTTGCTTCATCCTGAGGAACTGGCCAGTCGGTACGGCCCGGATGGTGGAGGGGGTATGAGCAGAAGAAGCATGCAGCAGTGCGTTGACTGATGTTTCCTTCCTATGGACGTCGGTCTGAACAATTCGCTCAGAACCGAATGAAATTTTAATATCCAGGAAGTCAACGCAACTGCTGCTATGCTTATGCGTCAATCTGATGTTAAAGGTGTTGTTATTAAGTTCCTCCATAAATGTCTCGAGCTGCTCCACAGTGCCCTGCCAAAAAATCAAAATATCATCAATATACCTTAGCCAGCACTGCACATGGGCGCCAGCCCCTGCACCTCCGTCACCAAAAACCAACCAATCCCAGTACCTCTGCCTTCTATCTAGGTGCCTTGAGTTATGTCCTGTAAACTGTCACAGCGACCCAGACACACATGTGTAGTAGGGGAATATCCCTGCTGAGATGCCAGTGCTAGAGCACTCGTTTGCTGTGGAGTTGAACGCTATGTGAGCAGTTCTTACCTTCAATGAGCAGAAGTCTCTTTTTTCAGATTTCAATATCTCTGTGGGTATCTGGCAGAAATATGGAATACTCTTTACTGCTAAGACCCTGTACACCACTCCCACTAAAGGGGGCTTTACACGCTGCGACATCGCTAATGCGGAGTCGTTGGGGTCACGGAATTTGTGACGCACATCCGGCCGCATTAGCGATGTTGCTGCGTGTGACACCGATGAGCGATTTTGCATCGTTGCAAAAACGTGCAAAATCGCTCATCGGTGACATGGGTCTCCATTCTCGATTATCGTTACTGCAGCAGTAACGATGTAGTTCGTCGCTCCTGCGGCAGCACACATCACTCCGTGTGACACCGCAGAAACGAGGAACCTCTCCTTACCTGCCTCCCAGCCGCTATGAGGAAGGAAGGAGGTGGGCGGGATGTTCCGGCCACTCATCTCCGCCCCTCCGCTGCTATTGGGCGGTCGCTCAGTGACGTCGCTGTGACGCCGCACGGACCGCCCCCTTAGAAAGGAGGCGGTTCGCCGGTCACAGCGACGTCGCCGGTCAGGTAAGTATGTGTGACGGGTCTGGTCGGTGTTGTGCGGCATGGGCAGCGATTTGCCCGTGTCGCGCAACAGATGGGGCGGGTACCCACACTAGCGATATCGGGACCGATATCGCAGTGTGTAAAGTAGCCTTTAGTCACATGACCAAGACTGTATCTGTGTCCCTACAACACACTTGAGACAAATGTGTGTGTGAGCCTGCATTGTGGGGTATATATAATATATTATAGAGCTGGGAAGGATCATTCTAAGCAGTGAGCTGTTCCAGTATTTGTAGGAAAATACCCAGTAGAAGCATCAAACACAGCACCAATACCTCCCATCAGTATCCCACCACAGTGCCATGTAACCCATGCCCTACACTCCCATCTACACCAATACTATACAGGCACAAACTAGTATATCTGACTAAAAGTCCCCAAAATATGAAGAACGGCCTATAGTTGAGTGTGGATATAAAATCTATGTGAGCAGAGCTAGAATAGAAATCACTGATCGCATTGAAGTCATTCTGACCATAAATCACCATGATATCAAGGTGAGGAGTTGTGTGTTACTGCTGGGAGGAAAGGGTTAACAGTGGAATATTAAGGTGCATTTCTGTGTGCAGTGTTACTAGTCAATGTAACAATTCAATATGAGCTGCTCTTGGTGCCGGGGGAGGGAGATGCTCTCCTGAGCAAGATAGATGGGGAATGAACATGATATCTATATAGTGTAAGGCAGGGGGTCTCAAACTCGGCTGGGTGTATGGGCCGCACAGAGGAAAAAAATAATTTGGGGGGCTGCATTCTTTGCAGGACAAAGTGACATTTTTATTGGTACCATATATATATATTTTTTTCACACACCTTTGGATGACTGATTTTCAACATTTTTCACTTGTTTATTATAACAAATGTGCACATTCTTTGGTTAAATCTAAAAAAAAAAAATTTGATGTTAAAAAAAAGTCATGCCTTATTTTGTTTTTTTTTACATTTTATCCCTTTCTTTTAACTAATAGTGTTACAATTATGACGCTAGCGTTTTGTGAAGGGAATGCTTTGCCTACTTCCGTGACTATGGCCTTCCGGAACTGCTGCATTTTGGCTGACCTCTCCGCCTCGGGAATAAGAGACATAAAGTTCTCCTTGTAGCGTGGGTCTAACAGTGTTACCAACCAGTAATGATTGTCGGCCAAGATGTTCTTAACGCGAGGGTCACGAGACAGGCAGCTTACCATAAAGTCATCCATGTGCGCCAGACTCTTAACAGCCATCACTTCAGTATCCAGACCAACACGATGACTGAACATGCTGTCCTCCTCCTTCTCCTCCTCCTCCTCCTCCTCCTCCTCCTCATCATCTACCCTGTCCTCTGGCCAGCCACGCTGAACTGAGCATATGATTGGTATGCATGTCATATCCTCAATTTGGCCGGAGAGTTGCTCCATGTCTTCATCCTCCTCCTCGTCATAGTCCTCCACTGCACGTTGTGATGAGACGAGGCTGGACTGTGTGTTATCACCCACACACACTACTGTTTCTTGCTCCAACTCATCGTGTTCCGCCTGCAATGCATCATGTTTGGTTTTGAGCAGAGACCGTTTTAGAAGGCAGAGAAGCGGTATGGTGACGCTAATAATGGCGTCATCGCCGCTCACCATCTTGGTGGAGTCCTCAAAGTTTTGGAGGATGGTACATAGGTCGGACATCCATCTCCACTCCTCAGGTGTTATGTGTGGAGTTTGACCCATTTCCCGACGGCTTAGGTGATGCAGGTACTCAACAACTGCCCTCTTCTGCTCACATATCCTGATCAACATGTGCAGAGTTGAATTCCAACGCGTGGGGACATCACACACCAGTCTGTGAGCCGGAAGATGCAAACGACGCTGAAAGCCGGCAAGGCCGGCTGAAGCAGTAGGTGACTTTCGAAAATGTGCAGACAGGCAGCGAACTTTTACCAGCAGATCAGACAGCTCTGGGTATGACTTTAGAAACCGCTGAACCACGAGGTTGAGCACATGGGCCATGCATGGAACATGTGTCAGCTGGCCTCGCCTCAAAGCCGCCACCAGGTTCCGGCCATTGTCACACACAACCTTTCCTGGCTTTAGGTTCAGAGGTGTGAGCCAGTGATCTGCATGCTGTTTTAGAGCTGTCCACACCTCTTCTGCATTGTGGGGTTTGTCACCTATGCAGATTAGCTGCAGCACAGTCTGTTGCCGCTTCACCGAGGCAGTGCTGCAGTGCTTCCAGCTTGGGACTGGTGTGGAGGGTAAAGTGGATGAGGATGCGCAGGAGGAGGAGGAGGCTGAAGAGCATGACATTCCGGAGCTGTAGAGTGTGGGTGAAACCCTGACTGAGGTAGGGCCTGCAAACCTTGGTGTGGGAAGGACTTGTTCCGTTCCTCGCTCAAACTGGGTCCCAGCTGGGCTGGGCTGGGTCCCTACCCGGCTGGGTAGGGCGTTGTGGGGGGTTTGTCTATCTCCGTTTGAGGTGAGTTTGTTTAAGTTAGCCTTTCTTTGGCGTTTTTTGGAGCCCTGCGGGTTGGGGAGTTGGTATCGCCCAGTAAGGCGTTCCCCGGGGGCTTGGATTGGGGTGACATTATGTCAGTGGAAAACGGAGTTGAATTTTGGATTAGGAAATCGAAAACTGATCAGAGAGGTGTGGGTAGACTAGTCCGTTTGGGGATGGTTGTGGCATCTGATATGTGCCCGTTCAAGTGTCTCGGGAATTTTCAACAGATCCGTCCGAAGGTGGATGGCCCCTTATTATGTCACGAGGATGGGTCCTTTTTATCGAGATACCAATTTGTGAGTGGTTTTAGGGCATGTTTGAAGTCGTTGGGGTTAGATCCGAAGTCTTTCGGATTGGGGCAGCGACGGAGGCCTCTATATGCGGCCTACCGGAGGAGACAGTTAAGCAGATTGGTAGGTGGAAGTCGCAGCGCTTTAAGTCGTATGTACGTCCCCAGGTGGTTGTTGGCAATTGAGGGGAAAAGGGGGGGTATTAGGGTAGCAATGGGGGGGGTGAGAGTGTGTGTTTTTTGTCAATTTGGTTTGGTGAGGCAATAAAATGGTGTCGTCTGTACATTTTGTATTGCAGAAGCACCCCCTCTTCCTTCCCTGGTCTGGATCCTTGGCCACTCTTATGTGTATTGGGGAGCCCGACGAGCGGACGCGAGATGGAACGGGAGACAGCTAGGTTTTGAGAAGGACCTGGCTCTCGTGCGATGGCTCGGTGTTCGGGGGTTAGGGTGGAACAGGGTGTTGCAGGAGGTGCATAGATACGCCCGGTTGGACAGACCTCCTGACATGTTAGTGTTGCATGCCGGGGGGAATGATTTGGGTGGGCGTCCTTTTCGAATCTTGATAAAGGACATCAAACATGATTTGTTACGGTTATGGGTGTCGTTTCCAGGTCTAACGATAGTCTGGTCGGAGATAGTAGCGAGAAAGAGTTGGCAGAAAGCGCGGTCAGTTGACAGGTTGAACAAGGCGCGGGCGAAGGTTAATAGGGCGATCTCGAAGTTTGTTAGTCGGAACGGGGGTATAGCAATACGGCATGTTGAGTTGGAAAGGACGGAAGAGGAATTTTGGTTGGCTGACGGGGTACACCTTAATGCGGTGGGAACTGACTTATGGGCTCTTGGCTTGCAGGGAGGTATTGAGAGGGCCCTTTGGTTGCGGGGGGTCTCAGGCACTTGAAGGGTTTCAAGGTGCCTTCGTTGTGGTGTTGTTTATTGGTGGGTCCTTGAAGTTGGTTTAAAATTGGTTCGGGGATTCATCCGGGTATGGATCCCCTCATTGGCAGAATTGATGGTCCCCTGGTGATTTTGGGGGGGAACCCCGACGGGGTATGTCGGGGCCCCTGGGGGTGTGGTTGGGGTTGACGGAGGATTAACCCTTACCATTTGGTGCTCCTGAGCCAGTGTGGGTAACGGCTGGGAGCAAGTTGAGGTTTTTTATTGCTCGGTTATGGGAATCACCAGGGTTTTGGTAGCTTCAAGGACCTTACCACATTGCAAATTTTATTGGTTATGTATTCTTGTTAATAAAATGGCTGCTATGGCCAAAATTATCCAAAGATAAATTTGTGTCTGTGTAATTACTTTTAAATAAGAAATGGGAATGGAGGTGTGGGGTATGAAAGGAAGACCGGAGTCAACAATTCCTGGGTCAAGCATGTTTATTTGCCTAAGCTTCGTTCCAGGGTAGAAAGGGTAAGAGTGCCTTTCAGAATTCGAAGTGGTCGGACTGTACGGGCCACCAAGAACTGCAGGAGAGCTTGAACATCTTCCCATGGATTTGCGACATCCTCCCTCATCAGTTACGTAGGTAAGCAGGTTCTCAGCATTGCAGCCCATTTGTTATCTTAAGTTAGTTAAGCGGGGTTAACTAACCTGTCAGTTCAGCCTCAGGTCTAAAGCAGAGGCCTGGACTCCACTCCTTACTCCTCACTCCACAACTCTCCTTAAAAACAACTGACTCCTTTTTCCTGCCCCGGGGTCTCCAGACCCCTAGGTGGGCGTTTCCTTCCGTCTGGTCCTGCCCACTGGTGTGCCTGTCTTTCCCTGGGGGAGGTGACTAGGGTTTTCTGGTTGGCTTTGTGTGACTTAGGTGAGGGAAGTTGTTATGCGGGGGCCTATGTGTGACTACCTGCAGTGTCAGGGCGTCACATATGTATGTGTGTATGTCTGCTAAAGGAATCCGCACCATCATATTTACAAACACAAAATGTTGACTCTATGCACAGAAGAGAGTCATTCTATTTACATGATTTGTGTTTTTTTACCTTTTAAAACTATCATTAAATGTTAAGTTTTAGTTAGGGATTTATGCTTCTGTCTGTCTCTCTCCCAGTCTCTGTCATCTGTCTGTCTCTGTGTGTCTCTATCTCTATCCATGTCTGTCTGTCTCTCTATCTCTGTCTGTCTCTCTGTGTCTGTCTGTCTCTCTCTCTCTTTGTGGCTGTCTGTTTCTATGTCTGTCTGTCTCTTTTCCAGGCCTGTCTCTTTTCCAGGTCTGTCTCTTTTCCAGGTCTGTCTCTTTCCCTGTCTGTCTGTCTCTTCCCCTGTCTGTCTCTTCCCCTGTCTGTCTCTTCCCCTGTCTGTCTCTGTATTTCTTTGTCTGTCTCTGTCTTTCTCTTCCCCTGTCTGTCTCTTTCCCTGTCTCTCTCTGCCTGTCTCTCTTTGTCTCTCTCTGTCTGACTCATTCCCCGTTTGTCTCTTTCCCTGTCTATCTCTGTATTTCTTTGTCTGTCTCTATCTGTCTGTCTCTCTCTGTCTGTCTCTTCCCCTGTCTGTCTCTTTCCCTGTCGGTCTGCCTTTTCTCCTGCCTGTCTCTGTATGTTTGTCTCTGTCTGTTTCCCTATCTGCCTCTGTCTCTTTCTCTGTCTCTGTCTGTCTGCCTTTTTTCCCTGTCTATCTCTGTCTGTCTCTTTCCCTGTCTGCCTCTGTCTGTTTGTCTCTGTCTCTTTCCCTGTCTGTCTATGCCTATCTGTCTCTGTCTGTTTGTCTCTCAGTCTGTGTCTGTCTCTCTCTATCTGTCTCCCCACTGACATCATATTATCTCACACATAAGCTTCTTATACTATGAATGTCCTTTGTTCTTATAGCAACCAATCACAGCTGCTATTAATAACTTGCAGCTCCCACCTCCATTCAGTTTAATGGAGGCAGGTTTTTTGGAGAGTAACTGTAAAGCGCGGGGTTAAATATTCCTGTTAAAACATAGTCTACGACGTTCCCTGAGTCACATGAGGTGTCTGCAAAATTTTGTGTTTGTAAATATGACGGTGCGGATTCCTTTAGCAGACATACACACATACATATGTGACGCCCTGACACTGCAGGTAGTCACACATAGGCCCCCGCATAACAACTTCCCTCACCTAAGTCACACAAAGCCAACCAGAAAATCCTAGTCACCTCCCCCAGGGAAAGACAGGCACACCAGTGGGCAGGACCAGACGGAAGGAAACGCCCACCTAGGGGTCTGGAGACCCCGGGGCAGGAAAAAGGAGTCAGTTGTTTTTAAGGAGAGTTGTGGAGTGAGGAGTAAGGAGTGGAGTCCAGGCCTCTGCTTTAGACCTGAGGCTGAACTGACAGGTTAGTTAACCCCACTTAACTAACTTAAGACAACAAATGGGCTGCAATGCTGAGAACCTGCTTACCTACGTAACTGATGAGGGAGGATGTCGCAAATCCATGGGAAGATGTTCAAGCTCTCCTGCAGTTCTTGGTGGTCCGTACAGTCCGACCACTTCGAATTCTGAAAGGCACTCTTACCCTTTCTACCCTGGAACGAAGCTTACGCAAATAAACATGCTTGACCCTGGAATTGTTGACTCCGGTCTTCCTTTCATACCCCACACCTCCATTCCCATTTCTTATTTAAAAGTAATTACACAGACACAAATTTATCTTTGGATAATTTTGGCCATAGCAGCCATTTTATTAACAAGAATACATAACCAATAAAATTTGCAATGTGGTAAGGTCCTTGAAGCTACCAAAACCCTGGTGATTCCCATAACCGAGCAATAAAAAACCTCAACTTGCTCCCAGCCGTTACCCACACTGGCTCAGGAGCACCAAATGGTAAGGGTTAATCCTCCGTCAACCCCAACCACACCCCCAGGGGCCCCGACATACCCCGTCGGGGTTCCCCCCCAAAATCACCAGGGGACCATCAATTCTGCCAATGAGGGGATCCATACCCGGATGAATCCCTGAACCAATTTTAAACCAACTTCAAGGACCCACCAATAAACAACACCACAACGAAGGCACCTTGAAACCCTTCAAGTGCCTGAGACCCCCCGCAACCAAAGGGCCCTCTCAATACCTCCCTGCAAGCCAAGAGCCCATAAGTCAGTTCCCACCGCATTAAGGTGTACCCCGTCAGCCAACCAAAATTCCTCTTCCGTCCTTTCCAACTCAACATGCCGTATTGCTATACCCCCGTTCCGACTAACAAACTTCGAGATAGCCCTATTAACCTTCGCCCGCGCCTTGTTCAACCTGTCAACTGACCGGGCTTTCTGCCAACTCTTTCTCGCTACTATCTCCGACCAGACTATCGTTAGACCTGGAAACGACACCCATAACCGTAACAAATCATGTTTGATGTCCTTTATCAAGATTCGAAAAGGACGCCCACCCAAATCATTCCCCCCGGCATGCAACACTAAGATGTCAGGAGGTCTGTCCAACCGGGCGTATCTATGCACCTCCTGCAACACCCTGTTCCACCCTAACCCCCGAACACCGAGCCATCGCACGAGAGCCAGGTCCTTCTCAAAACCTAGCTGTCTCCCGTTCCATCTCGCGTCTGCTCGTCGGGCTCCCCAATACACATAAGAGTGGCCAAGGATCCAGACCAGGGAAGGAAGGGGGGGTGCTTCTGCAATACAAAATGTACAGACGACACCATTTTATTGCCTCACCAAACCAAATTGACAAAAAACACACACTCCCCCCCCCCCCATTGCTACCCTAATACCCCCCCCCCTTTTCCCCTCAATTGCCAACAACCACCTGGGGACGTACATACGACTTAAAGCGCTGCGACTTCCACCTACCAATCTGCTTAACTGTCTCCTCCGGTAGGCCGCATATAGAGGCCTCCGTCGCTGCCCCAATCCGAAAGACTTCGGATCTAACCCCAACGACTTCAAACATGCCCTAAAAACACTCACAAATTGGTATCTCGATAAAAAGGTCCCATCCTCGTGACATAATAAGGGGCCATCCACCTTCGGACGGATCTGTTGAAAATTCCCGAGACACTTGAACGGGCACATATCAGATGCCACAACCATCCCCAAACGGACTAGTCTACCCACACCTCTCTGATCAGTTTTCGATTTCCTAATCCAAAATTCAACTCCGTTTTCCACTGACAATGTCACCCCAATCCAAGCCCCCGGGGAACGCCTTACTGGGCGATACCAACTCCCCAACCCGCAGGGCTCCAAAAAACGCCAAAGAAAAGGCTAACTTAAACAAACTCACCTCAAACGGAGATAGACAAACCCCCCACAACGCCCTACCCAGCCCAGCCCAGCTGGGACCCAGTTTGAGCGAGGAACGGAACAAGTCCTTCCCACACCAAGGTTTGCAGGCCCTACCTCAGTCAGGGTTTCACCCACACTCTACAGCTCCGGAATGTCATGCTCTTCAGCCTCCTCCTCCTCCTGCGCATCCTCATCCACTTTACCTTCCACACCAGTCCCAAGCTGGAAGCACTGCAGCACTGCCTCGGCGAAGCGGCAACAGGCTGTGCTGCAGCTAATCTGCATAAGTGACAAATCCCACAATGCAGAAGAGGTGTGGACAGCTCTAAAACAGCATGCAGATCACTGGCTCACACCTCTGAACCTAAAGCCAGGAAAGGTTGTGTGTGACAATGGCCGGAACCTAGTGGCGGCTTTGAGGCGAGGCCAGCTGACACATGTTACATGCATGGCCCATGTGCTCAACCTCGTGGTTCAGCGGTTTCTAAAGTCATACCCAGAGCTGTCTCATCTGCTGGTAAAAGTTCGCCGCCTGTCTGCACATTTTCGAAAGTCACCTACTGCTTCAGCCGGCCTTGCCGGCTTTCAGCGTCATTTGCATCTTCCGGCTCACAGACTGGTGTGTGATGTCCCCACGCGTTGGAATTCAACTCTGCACATGTTGATCAGGATATGTGAGCAGAAGAGGGCAGTTGTTGAGTACCTGCATCACCTATGCCGTCGGGAAATGGGTCAAACTCCACACATAACACCTGAGGAGTGGAGATGGATGTCCGACCTATGTACCATCCTCCAAAACTTTGAGGACTCCACCAAGATGGTGAGCGGCGATGACGCCATTATTAGCGTCACCATACCGCTTCTCTGCTTTCTAAAACGGTCTCTGCTCAAAACCAAACATGATGCATTGCAGGCGGAACACGATGAGTTGGAGCAAGAAACAGTAGTGGGTGTGGGTGATAACACATAGCCCAGCCTCGTCTCATCACAACGTGCAGTGGAGGACTATGACGAGGAGGAAGATGAAGACATGGAGCAACTCTCCGGCCAAATTGAGGATATGACATGCATACCAGTCATATGCTCAGTTCAGCGTGGCTGGCCAGAGGACAGGGTAGATGAGGAGGAGGAGGAGAAGGAGGAGGACAGCATGTTCAGTCATCGTGTTGGTCTGGATACTGAAGTGATGGCTGTTAAGAGTCTGGCGCACATGGATGACTTTATGGTAAGCTGCCTGTCTCGTGACCCTCGCGTTAAGAACATCTTGGCCGACAATCATTACTGGTTGGTAACACTGTTAGACCCACGCTACAAGGAGAACTTTATGTCTCTTATTCCCGAGGCGGAGAGGTCAGCCAAAATGCAGCAGTTCCGGAAGGCCATAGTCACGGAAGTAGGCAAAGCATTCCCTTCACAAAACGCTAGCGTCATAATTGTAACACTATTAGTTAAAAGAAAGGGATAAAATGTAAAAAAAAACAAAATAAGGCATGACTTTTTTTTAACATCACATTTATTTTTTGTGCACATTTGTTATAATAAACAAGTGAAAAATGTTGAAAATCAGTCATCCAAAGGTGTGTGAAAAAAATATATACATATATGGTACCAATAAAAATGTCACTTTGTCTTGCAAAGAATGCAGCCCCCCAAATTATTTTTTTCCTCTGTGCGGCCCATACACCCAGCCGAGTTTGAGACCCCCTGCCTTACACTATATAGATATTATGTTCATTCCCCATCTATCTTGCTCAGGAGAGCATCTCCCTCCCCCGGCACCAAGAGCAGCTCATACTGAATTGTTACATTGACTAGTAACACTGCACACAGAAATGCACCTTAATATTCCACTGTTAACCCTTTCCTCCCAGCAGTAACACACAACTCCTCACCTTGATATCATGGTGATTTATGGTCAGAATGACTTCAATGCGATCAGTGATTTCTATTCTAGCTCTGCTCACATAGATTTTATATCCACACTCAACTATAGGCCGTTCTTCATATTTTGGGGGCTTTTAGTCAGATATACTAGTTTGTGCCTGTATAGTATTGGTGTAGATGGGAGTGTAGGGCATGGGTTACATGGCACTGTGGTGGGATACTGATGGGAGGTATTGGTGCTGTGTTTGATGCTTCTACTGGGTATTTTCCTACAAATACTGGAACAGCTCACTGCTTAGAATGATCCTTCCCAGCTCTATAATATATTATATATACCCCACAATGCAGGCTCACACACACATTTGTCTCAAGTGTGTTGTAGGGACACAGATACAGTCTTGGTCATGTGACTAAAGGCTACTTTACACACTGCGATATCGGTCCCGATATCGCTAGTGTGGGTACCCGCCCCCATCTGTTGCGCGACACGGGTAAATCGCTGCCCATGCCGCACAACACCGACCAGACCCGTCACACATACTTACCTGCCCGGCGACGTCGCTGTGACCGGCGAACCGCCTCCTTTCTAAGGGGGCGGTCCGTGCGGCGTCACAGCGACGTCACTGAGCGACCGCCCAATAGCAGCGGAGGGGCGGAGATGAGTGGCCGGAACATCCCGCCCACCTCCTTCCTTCCTCATAGCGGCTGGGAGGCAGGTAAGGAGAGGTTCCTCGTTTCTGCGGTGTCACACGGAGTGATGTGTGCTGCCGCAGGAGCGACGAACTACATCGTTACTGCTGCAGTAACGATAATCGAGAATGGAGACCCATGTCACCGATGAGCGATTTTGCACGTTTTTGCAACGATGCAAAATCGCTCATCGGTGTCACACGCAGCAACATCGCTAATGCGGCCGGATGTGCGTCACAAATTCCGTGACCCCAACGACTCCGCATTAGCGATGTCGCAGCGTGTAAAGCCCCCTTTAGTGGGAGTGGTGTACAGGGTCTTAGCAGTAAAGAGTATTCCATATTTCTGCCAGATACCCACAGAGATATTGAAATCTGAAAAAAGAGACTTCTGCTCATTGAAGGTAAGAACTGCTCACATAGCGTTCAACTCCACAGCAAACGAGTGCTCTAGCACTGGCATCTCAGCAGGGATATTCCCCTACTACACATGTGTGTCTGGGTCGCTGTGACAGTTTACAGGACATAACTCAGGGCACCTAGACAGAAGGCAGAGGGACTACTTTCTATTTCTGGTGTAGAGCTTAGTACAATATATATATATATACTATTACATGTGACACATGTACCTTGTATTACCATTATTCGCTGTATATGAACCCCTTTTCTCCGGGCATTATTTGTCTATAGCATTTTTCACGAACCTGAGGCAACTG